>NC_088712.1:16067045-16322045 GCF_963576615.1 Watersipora subatra
CTCATAAATAGTTTAATGCAAGTTTGCGAAAAATGCAAATATGCATAAGTAGATAGCAAAAGATTCTTAGCAAGGTTATATTTAATTGTGTATAAAAAAAGTATTCTTTAAAATTAAGATGCGCTCTTTTATCTTATCTTAATCCCACAAACAAACGATCGGAAGCGAGGTTTGAGAGTTTTTATAAAAAACGCATGTGCACACAACTTACGGAAATCATTCATCAACAATGAGACAAACCCTTGTCTCGAAATTGAGTCGTTAAAGTATAATAACGATACAAAACACATGTAAGCCTATTTGAATATGTTACCAAGTCTTTGTAAACTGTCAAACTTATTTTAAAACTCATTTTAAAGCTCATACTCATGCTCACATACTCATGCTACAGACAGTAATGTTTCGGCTATTGAAGCCTCATCAGTGCAGCTCAGAGCTTAGGCAAGGGACACAAATCCCATTACCAATGAGAGTTGATTTTCTGCCATGAAACAACTAGGTATATATATATATAATATATATATATAATAGATATATATAATATATATATATATATATATATATATATATATATATATATATAGTTAACCGATAGTTAAGTTTATGATATTTCAGTATATATATATATATATCATTCTTTTTTCTGCAGTTGTTTCTAGACTTAGACTTAGACTTAGACTTAGACTTAGACTTAGACTTAGACTTAGACTTAGACTTAGACTTAGACTTAGACTTAGACTTAGACTTAGACTTAGACTTAGACTTAGACTTAGACTTAGACTTAGACTTAGACTTAGACTTAGACTTAGACTTAGACTTAGACTTAGACTTAGACTTAGACTTAGACTTAGACTTAGACTTAGACTTAGACTTAGACTTAGACTTAGACTTAGACTTAGACTTAGACTTAGACTTAGACTTAGACTTAGACTTAGACTTAGACTTAGACTTAGACTTAGACTTAGACTTAGACTTAGACTTAGACTTAGACTTAGACTTAGACTTAGACTTAGACTTAGACTTAGACTTAGACTTAGACTTAGACTTAGACTTAGACTTAGACTTAGACTTAGACTTAGACTTAGACTTAGACTTAGACTTAGACTTAGACTTAGACTTAGACTTAGACTTAGACTTAGACTTAGACTTAGACTTAGACTTAGACTTAGACTTAGACTTAGACTTAGACTTAGACTTAGACTTAGACTTAGACTTAGACTTAGACTTAGACTTAGACTTAGACTTAGACTTAGACTTAGACTTAGACTTAGACTTAGACTTAGACTTAGACTTAGACTTAGACTTAGACTTAGACTTAGACTTAGACTTAGACTTAGACTTAGACTTAGACTTAGACTTAGACTTAGACTTAGACTTAGACTTAGACTTAGACTTAGACTTAGACTTAGACTTAGACTTAGACTTAGACTTAGACTTAGACTTAGACTTAGACTTAGACTTAGACTTAGACTTAGACTTAGACTTAGACTTAGACTTAGACTTAGACTTAGACTTAGACTTAGACTTAGACTTAGACTTAGACTTAGACCTAATAAAATAGAGTGTCATATTCCTAGAGTGCGCTCTATAGCGTTTCGGGACAGTGGAGGAAAAACAGGACCAAAAAGGTATCTAATAAAATAGAGTGTCATATTCCTAGAGTGCGCTCTATAGCGTTTCGGGACAGTGGAGGAAAAACAGGACCAAAAAGGTATCTAATAAAATAGAGTGTCATATTCCTAGAGTGCGCTCTATAGCGTTTCGGGACAGTGGAGGAAAAACAGGACCAAAAAGGTATCTAATAAAATAGAGTGTCATATTCCTAGAGTGCGCTCTATAGCGTTTCGGGACAGTGGAGGAAAAACAGGACCAAAAAGGTATCTAATAAAATAGAGTGTCATATACCTAGAGTACGCTCTATAGCGTTTCGGGACAGTGGAGGAAAAACAGGACCAAAAAGATATCTAGTAAAATAGAGTGTCATATACCTAGAGTACGCTTTATAGCGTTTCGGGACAGTGGAGGAAAAACAAGACCAAAAAGATATCTAGTAAAATAGAGTGTCATATACCTAGAGTACGCTTTATAGCGTTTCGGGACAGTGGGGGAAAAACAAGACCAAAAAGATATCTAGTAAAATAGAGTGTCATATACCTAGAGTACGCTTTATAGCGTTTCGGGACAGTGGGGGAAAAACAAGACCAAAAAGATATCTAGTAAAATAGAGTGTCATATACCTAGAGTACGCTTTATAGCGTTTCGGGACAGTGGGGGAAAAACAAGACCAAAAAGATATCTAGTAAAATAGAGTGTCATATACCTAGAGTACGCTTTATAGCGTTTCGGGACAGTGGGGGAAAAACAAGACCAAAAAGATATCTAGTAAAATAGAGTGTCATATACCTAGAGTACGCTTTATAGCGTTTCGGGACAGTGGGGGAAAAACAAGACCAAAAAGATATCTAGTAAAATAGAGTGTCATATACCTAGAGTACGCTTTATAGCGTTTCGGGACAGTGGGGGAAAAACAAGACCAAAAAGATATCTAGTAAAATAGAGTGTCATATACCTAGAGTACGCTTTATAGCGTTTCGGGACAGTGGGGGAAAAACAAGACCAAAAAGATATCTAGTAAAATAGAGTGTCATATACCTAGAGTACGCTTTATAGCGTTTCGGGACAGTGGGGGAAAAACAAGACCAAAAAGATATCTAGTAAAATAGAGTGTCATATACCTAGAGTACGCTTTATAGCGTTTCGGGACAGTGGGGGAAAAACAAGACCAAAAAGATATCTAGTAAAATAGAGTGTCATATACCTAGAGTACGCTTTATAGCGTTTCGGGACAGTGGGGGAAAAACAAGACCAAAAAGATATCTAGTAAAATAGAGTGTCATATACCTAGAGTACGCTTTATAGCGTTTCGGGACAGTGGGGGAAAAACAAGACCAAAAAGATATCTAGTAAAATAGAGTGTCATATACCTAGAGTACGCTTTATAGCGTTTCGGGACAGTGGGGGAAAAACAAGACCAAAAAGATATCTAGTAAAATAGAGTGTCATATACCTAGAGTACGCTTTATAGCGTTTCGGGACAGTGGGGGAAAAACAAGACCAAAAAGATATCTAGTAAAATAGAGTGTCATATACCTAGAGTACGCTTTATAGCGTTTCGGGACAGTGGGGGAAAAACAAGACCAAAAAGATATCTAGTAAAATAGAGTGTCATATACCTAGAGTACGCTTTATAGCGTTTCGGGACAGTGGGGGAAAAACAAGACCAAAAAGATATCTAGTAAAATAGAGTGTCATATACCTAGAGTACGCTTTATAGCGTTTCGGGACAGTGGGGGAAAAACAAGACCAAAAAGATATCTAGTAAAATAGAGTGTCATATACCTAGAGTACGCTTTATAGCGTTTCGGGACAGTGGGGGAAAAACAAGACCAAAAAGATATCTAGTAAAATAGAGTGTCATATACCTAGAGTACGCTTTATAGCGTTTCGGGACAGTGGGGGAAAAACAAGACCAAAAAGATATCTAGTAAAATAGAGTGTCATATACCTAGAGTACGCTTTATAGCGTTTCGGGACAGTGGGGGAAAAACAAGACCAAAAAGATATCTAGTAAAATAGAGTGTCATATACCTAGAGTACGCTTTATAGCGTTTCGGGACAGTGGGGGAAAAACAAGACCAAAAAGATATCTAGTAAAATAGAGTGTCATATACCTAGAGTACGCTTTATAGCGTTTCGGGACAGTGGGGGAAAAACAAGACCAAAAAGATATCTAGTAAAATAGAGTGTCATATACCTAGAGTACGCTTTATAGCGTTTCGGGACAGTGGGGGAAAAACAAGACCAAAAAGATATCTAGTAAAATAGAGTGTCATATACCTAGAGTACGCTTTATAGCGTTTCGGGACAGTGGGGGAAAAACAAGACCAAAAAGATATCTAGTAAAATAGAGTGTCATATACCTAGAGTACGCTTTATAGCGTTTCGGGACAGTGGGGGAAAAACAAGACCAAAAAGATATCTAGTAAAATAGAGTGTCATATACCTAGAGTACGCTTTATAGCGTTTCGGGACAGTGGGGGAAAAACAAGACCAAAAAGATATCTAGTAAAATAGAGTGTCATATACCTAGAGTACGCTTTATAGCGTTTCGGGACAGTGGGGGAAAAACAAGACCAAAAAGATATCTAGTAAAATAGAGTGTCATATACCTAGAGTACGCTTTATAGCGTTTCGGGACAGTGGGGGAAAAACAAGACCAAAAAGATATCTAGTAAAATAGAGTGTCATATACCTAGAGTACGCTTTATAGCGTTTCGGGACAGTGGGGGAAAAACAAGACCAAAAAGATATCTAGTAAAATAGAGTGTCATATACCTAGAGTACGCTTTATAGCGTTTCGGGACAGTGGGGGAAAAACAAGACCAAAAAGATATCTAGTAAAATAGAGTGTCATATACCTAGAGTACGCTTTATAGCGTTTCGGGACAGTGGGGGAAAAACAAGACCAAAAAGATATCTAGTAAAATAGAGTGTCATATACCTAGAGTACGCTTTATAGCGTTTCGGGACAGTGGGGGAAAAACAAGACCAAAAAGATATCTAGTAAAATAGAGTGTCATATACCTAGAGTACGCTTTATAGCGTTTCGGGACAGTGGGGGAAAAACAAGACCAAAAAGATATCTAGTAAAATAGAGTGTCATATACCTAGAGTACGCTTTATAGCGTTTCGGGACAGTGGGGGAAAAACAAGACCAAAAAGATATCTAGTAAAATAGAGTGTCATATACCTAGAGTACGCTTTATAGCGTTTCGGGACAGTGGGGGAAAAACAAGACCAAAAAGATATCTAGTAAAATAGAGTGTCATATACCTAGAGTACGCTTTATAGCGTTTCGGGACAGTGGGGGAAAAACAAGACCAAAAAGATATCTAGTAAAATAGAGTGTCATATACCTAGAGTACGCTTTATAGCGTTTCGGGACAGTGGGGGAAAAACAAGACCAAAAAGATATCTAGTAAAATAGAGTGTCATATACCTAGAGTACGCTTTATAGCGTTTCGGGACAGTGGGGGAAAAACAAGACCAAAAAGATATCTAGTAAAATAGAGTGTCATATACCTAGAGTACGCTTTATAGCGTTTCGGGACAGTGGGGGAAAAACAAGACCAAAAAGATATCTAGTAAAATAGAGTGTCATATACCTAGAGTACGCTTTATAGCGTTTCGGGACAGTGGGGGAAAAACAAGACCAAAAAGATATCTAGTAAAATAGAGTGTCATATACCTAGAGTACGCTTTATAGCATTTCGGGACAGTGGGGGAAAAACAAGACCAAAAAGATATCTAGTAAAATAGAGTGTCATATACCTAGAGTACGCTTTATAGCGTTTCGGGACAGTGGGGGAAAAACAAGACCAAAAAGATATCTAGTAAAATAGAGTGTCATATACCTAGAGTACGCTTTATAGCGTTTCGGGACAGTGGGGGAAAAACAAGACCAAAAAGATATCTAGTAAAATAGAGTGTCATATACCTAGAGTACGCTTTATAGCGTTTCGGGACAGTGGGGGAAAAACAAGACCAAAAAGATATCTAGTAAAATAGAGTGTCATATACCTAGAGTACGCTTTATAGCGTTTCGGGACAGTGGGGGAAAAACAAGACCAAAAAGATATCTAGTAAAATAGAGTGTCATATACCTAGAGTACGCTTTATAGCGTTTCGGGACAGTGGGGGAAAAACAAGACCAAAAAGATATCTAGTAAAATAGAGTGTCATATACCTAGAGTACGCTTTATAGCGTTTCGGGACAGTGGGGGAAAAACAAGACCAAAAAGATATCTAGTAAAATAGAGTGTCATATACCTAGAGTACGCTTTATAGCGTTTCGGGACAGTGGGGGAAAAACAAGACCAAAAAGATATCTAGTAAAATAGAGTGTCATATACCTAGAGTACGCTTTATAGCGTTTCGGGACAGTGGGGGAAAAACAAGACCAAAAAGATATCTAGTAAAATAGAGTGTCATATACCTAGAGTACGCTTTATAGCGTTTCGGGACAGTGGGGGAAAAACAAGACCAAAAAGATATCTAGTAAAATAGAGTGTCATATACCTAGAGTACGCTTTATAGCGTTTCGGGACAGTGGGGGAAAAACAAGACCAAAAAGATATCTAGTAAAATAGAGTGTCATATACCTAGAGTACGCTTTATAGCGTTTCGGGACAGTGGGGGAAAAACAAGACCAAAAAGATATCTAGTAAAATAGAGTGTCATATACCTAGAGTACGCTTTATAGCGTTTCGGGACAGTGGGGGAAAAACAAGACCAAAAAGATATCTAGTAAAATAGAGTGTCATATACCTAGAGTACGCTTTATAGCGTTTCGGGACAGTGGGGGAAAAACAAGACCAAAAAGATATCTAGTAAAATAGAGTGTCATATACCTAGAGTACGCTTTATAGCGTTTCGGGACAGTGGGGGAAAAACAAGACCAAAAAGATATCTAGTAAAATAGAGTGTCATATACCTAGAGTACGCTTTATAGCGTTTCGGGACAGTGGGGGAAAAACAAGACCAAAAAGATATCTAGTAAAATAGAGTGTCATATACCTAGAGTACGCTTTATAGCGTTTCGGGACAGTGGGGGAAAAACAAGACCAAAAAGATATCTAGTAAAATAGAGTGTCATATACCTAGAGTACGCTTTATAGCGTTTCGGGACAGTGGGGGAAAAACAAGACCAAAAAGATATCTAGTAAAATAGAGTGTCATATACCTAGAGTACGCTTTATAGCGTTTCGGGACAGTGGGGGAAAAACAAGACCAAAAAGATATCTAGTAAAATAGAGTGTCATATACCTAGAGTACGCTTTATAGCGTTTCGGGACAGTGGGGGAAAAACAAGACCAAAAAGATATCTAGTAAAATAGAGTGTCATATACCTAGAGTACGCTTTATAGCGTTTCGGGACAGTGGGGGAAAAACAAGACCAAAAAGATATCTAGTAAAATAGAGTGTCATATACCTAGAGTACGCTTTATAGCGTTTCGGGACAGTGGGGGAAAAACAAGACCAAAAAGATATCTAGTAAAATAGAGTGTCATTGAAGAGGCTTGAGTAATACAAAAAAACCGCTCAACAAGGGCGGCTATCTGACTGTTATAAAAACCCATTGCAAAATTAAAAACTTAGAATTCGCTACAGACTTAGAGTTTGCTACAAACTTAGAATTCGCTGCAGACTTAGAATTCGCTGCAGACTTAGAATTCGCTATAGACTTAGAATTCGCTATAGACTTAGAATTCGCTATAGACTTAGAATTCGCTATAGACTTAGAATTCGCTATAGACTTAGAATTGGCTATAGACTTAGAATTCGCTATAGACTTAGAATTCGCTATAGACTTAGAATTGGCTATAGACTTAGAATTGGCTATAGACTTAGAATTGGCTATAGACTTAGAATTGGCTATAGACTTAGAATTGGCTATAGACTTAGAATTGGCTATAGACTTAGAATTCTCTATAGACTTAGAATTCTCTATAGACTTAGAATTCTCTATAGACTTAGAATTCTCTATAGACTTAGAATTCTCTATAGACTTAGAATTCGCTATAGACTTAGAATTCGCTATAGACTTAAATTCGCTATAGACTTAGAATTCGCTATAGACTTAGAATTCGCTATAGGCTTAGAATTCGCTATAGACTTAAAATTCGCTATAGACTTAAAATTCGCTATAGACTTAAAATTCGTTATAGACTTAGAATTCGCTGCAGACTTAGAATTGGCTATAGACTTAGAATTGGCTATAGACTCAGAATTGGCTATAGACTCAGAATTGGCTATAGACTTAGAATTCGCTATAGACTTAGAATTCGCTATAGACTTAGAATTCGCTATAGACTTAGAATTGGCTATAGACTTAGAGTTGGCTATAGACTTAGAGTTGGCTATAGACTTAGAATTGGCCTGTTCCAATTGTGATAACAAAAGGCATTTAGCAATACCAAAAAATTTGTAGGCCACCATAGACTGTCAGAACAAAAGTCAGCGATTGGTGACCTATAATCAACCCACTGGCCTAATGAAAAGCGAATATTCCTAAATCAACTATAACCCTACACATCAAAGCAATACAAACTCCAAATCAACTTCTGAAACTGTAAATGGTTGCCATTAACATGTAAGGAGCACCGTTGAAATACCAGTAACCTTAAAAATAAATGCGAAAATTAAAAAAAGTTAACTTTACAAACAATAACAAGCAACAACGTACGATCGACGTATAACAACGACGTATCGACGAGCAATATCGATCGAACAAACGACGAACGGTTGACAAACGAGCAAACGATCGGCGGCGGAACGAACTAGCGTGAGATAAAAATCACAGGAGTAGAAAAGTCAAAAAACACTGACACCAACAAAACAAGAGACAATTTACTTTATTACTAAATTATTACAAGCAACATGTTTTTGAAATTTTGCTGAGCACAGAACACTTTATAGCATTTATACAACGTACCTTTTTTCTCAAAAACAGCTTTGAGAATAAACAGGAGGAAGCTACTTCACCTTCAGAGATACAACTTCTTTACCACTTGCATGGATTCTTTATGAGTCTCCAACTACTTCTGTTATACCATATCAGCAGTTTCTCTCATAAAGCATACAACTGAGTTGAGTTGCCAAGAGATTAGGCAAAGTGAATACAAAAGCATGCGAACTAATCAGACAAGCTATGACAGTTATTAGCAACTCATGAAAAAATGTGCCAGATATCTACTTTTATAAAGCATTTTACATGTACATTATTGCCGCAATATGACATGCCGTTTCTCAAATTTATGCAGACAATATAGTTTTCCAAAACAACGAAGACAATTTAAATTGGCGACTTTTTCAAGTCTTACAAACAAGACATAGTGTTGCTTAACCAACCAAGTTTAAAAATGTTTTTGTCGCAGTCAAACTTTACAACTTGAAAATGTTTTAATTTTCAAATAATACTACCGGGCTGCCTTGATGTTTGGGTAAAATAAACGAGATACATTGTAGCGTAAAAACCTGAGAAAAAAATTTATGAAAAAAGAAAATTGAAAAAAAGCATTGAATAACTATCCTTTGTGGTGGATTGAAACACCATTTTGCAACGTAACAAAGAAAAAGGGTAAGCCACGCCATCTTTACAGCAATGATTTGGTTTTTTTAGCAAAACAGTAGCAAATTGGTTAACTTTGTAAAACTATCAAACCTTTTGAACATAAACATTTAACAATCATCTTTAATTTTAAACAACACTAACTTTATGCAAGTAGTAATAAAACGAAGTGGCAAGTTTCCAGCCACATTTGTCATCAGCTCTATCATGCAATATGACAAAATAATTGTACTCAAAGAGAATTTTTAGCGTAAGCAACAAACAAAAGGCTTTTGCATTGATTTTTTAGTGAAAGTGAAAACAATGGCCCTAAAAATATTGTTTAGCATTTCAAAATATATATAACGTTGCTTACCTAGCTGACTTCTTCAATCACTTTGTAGGAAAAGCTTACTTGAGACTGCACTATTGTCTCCAGTGTGCATTGCTGTCAACTTTCAGTCATGGTAATTCCATTCTCACAAGCAAATCTGGTCCGAGTATTATAGGTCTACTTTTTTGCAATCATCAAAATTGCAAAACTACATATAAATGATGTCAATCAGTCAATCGGTTTGACAGCAGGTTATTGGCTAATGGGTTAGTTCTGTTTGCTCTTCGGCGTATTGATGATAATGGATTTACGTAGTGGTTTATCTTGTCATCTTGTTTAGCAAAAGCACCATCTTCTACATGTCAACGAATGTAGGATTGAGCTATCTGTAGAAAATATTGTCTTGAGACTTTATCTTGCGCCTTGTTTCGAGTTGTCCGGTGTGTTGCATGTGATAGAACATGCCACTTTCTTTCTGTATGATTAGATTTATTCTGAGCTAGTCTGTTGCATTCTTTGGCTGTTGACGACGAGGTAAAAGGTTCTGTGCTACTAGCCTTCTTATGAAAATACTTTTCGTCTTTATATCTGTATAGAGTTCTTTTGACTTCAAGTCACTTTTCCTCTTCTGCGAAACTTTCCTCAACAAATACAAATCTCAAATATGTTAGTCATGAGTCAAAACAAGGATTTTTAAAATCTATAAAATTACCAAGCTATAAATAGGCTAAATACATTTTTTGACAGCTGTCAATAGAAATGTTTGACAAATTTAAATACAGCTAACATTGGAGAGGCATGATTAAATTGTTTTAGCATTTCATCAATGTTTAAACATCTTCATAGTGGTTTGTCAGAAATTTGTCTGGCAAGATATTGAGAAGAGAAAAAACTTCAATTCAAATCCGAACACTAAAACCTAATTAGAAAGACCGCACAATAAAATAACTTGACCACCTAGATAGACGTACCAAATAGAAACACCTGACCAACAAAAACTAAATGGCATAAGCCATCAAGGGAAACTAAAGTTCAAACAAACACAAGCCATCAACAAACTGAAACAACCGACCAATAAAACAAAAGGAGCAAGAAGTCAAACAGGCACTGCACCGACACTTAACAATCAACGTGGAAGCCAAAACCTAAAACCGACAACCCCACAAAGACACTAAAACCAATGATAAAAGCAAACATCAACAAGACACCGAAACTGAATCTTATTAGCCTCCTGCCGCAAAGGGAACGTAAAACAGCATTTCTACTTTTCCAACTTTGATTTCTGCTTGCGGTCTTTCTAATAAGGTAACAGTATGTCATATATAACATTTACTTCTACTCTTTTTCTCATATTTTTACCAGAACACCAAAATTACTAACTGTGCCATTAGAACCAAAAGTGATGATTAGAATTCCCTGCAAAGCGTATAACTTGAAATAAAAAAACTATTACATATGACGGCTAAGCGAAGAGCAACAAATTAAAGCTTACCGACCTTAGAAACCTTAGTCATGAAGTCCGTCGTTAAAGATTACAAAGTGTAAACTGTATTGTAGGCATTATCTTGTGTTGATCTCGAACACTAGTTTAGCGGTTCACTTAAATAACTTATGCCAGCGTTATAAGTTTGGCAATTGAGTTCACATGGTAAAATAATCGTATATTATCGACCCTTCAACGCTACAGGGTTGTGATGAACTCTTCCTTAAAGCACGTTCCCTCTCCGAGTCCAACGATGATGTGAATCTCAATTAGCCCAGCACTGTCTTTTATATGATTCCAGCCTCAGATAGAACAATAGAGTTCTATTGAGAGAGGATTAGAGTTCAAGTGTGAGTTTGAGTTCCAACTTGAGTCAATGGATTAGGCTAAATAACGACTAGGTGAGATTGTTTGGCAGACGCCTGGTGCCAAAGGGATTATATTAACTGACTGACACAGGTGATGTTTGCCTAAAAACTTTTATACAAAGTGTGAAATACCTACCTTTTTGTTACTCTGCAACGGCTCATCTGACCGTCTTTAAAGCCAAAGACCTTATGGCAACCTAACACTTATCACAAAATAAAGTTCAAAATAGCATAAACAAGTTGTATGATTTGATTACTTTAATAATTGCTCTAACAGATAATAAAAATTAACCCAAGATTAACTTGAAAAATTGCTGTAATTTAAATAGCTTTTTCACCATATGGCCTAAACTGTATGGTAAATAATATGTTGAATGATGAGCCTTGTATTACTGTAGTCACTTATCAGCCCTGTTTACAAAATCCAAAATCAAAGTTCCAAAATTATTGTATAAATCGAGATAAAAGATGATTCTCGAACAGTCAGTAGGACAGTTTAGATCAATACTTAGAAATATGATAAGAAACCCCGAACATAAACAGAGTTTTCATGAAAAGTTTGTTTATTGCAAACCCTAGAACATCTCAAATTTACAATGCTAACATACTTCACATATAATTTACATATAAAAACAATTTTTCATAATCAAAGAATTTGGTCATCAAAGACTGCAAAAAATTTAAAATTTACATCATGCTATAGTAACCGAATTATGAAAGTAATTGTAGTAATTTTGAAAACTTTCGAAAAAGTCAAAATGGCTGTTATATTTTCATGATTGAGTTATTAAACACGCATGCATGTTTTAAACAGTTTCCTAAAAGTCAAGAATACAAATCTGTTGCGGTATACCTTTTAGGGCTCACAAAAAAGAGAATAAACCAGTTTCCTTTTATTATATAGGATTCAATTAAAATTGAGCTCAGCGTAGAGTTGAAAAAACGTTACATTAGGAAGATATCAAGAAAATGATCATGTTAGGCCATAGTGTGTCATCTAATGTAAATTATGTGCCAGTAGTATTTATATCACGGTGTACCTGGAAACAACACTCCGTATTAATGAAAAATGCCGCCGGCAAATACGCAAAGGGCTGTGTGTTCAATACCCATCCATGGCAATATTTTATGCAAAGCGCATAGAATCAGTTCAGACCGACTTATGAACACAGCAATTGTATTTACATAAGAGGTTTTTCTGTGAAAATCAAACTGTTAGCAATTTAATTTTGACCAAACACATCTCAAAAAATCATCTTGATTGTTGTTTTTGAACTTGTTCAGGTAAATGCTTTTCAACATGTTTATTTGTGTGCTTTGAAAAAGGGTGTAGCGGAAATAAATAATGAATGGAATTGGTTCTATTAGTGCTATTTAAAGTTGCCACTTTCAATGAGAGTTTAAGCTCGAGATGTTTGAGTCAGATTTTTAACATCAAAAGGAGAAAGTTTTGCAGACGACTCATGCCATTAAGTATTAAAACAACTCATTATCACCTGTCGTCTGCTTAAACTATTGTTTCGAAATACATATAGGAATTATGACAAGCCTCTCCGGCACTCCGCGAGTTCTAGTCGTTTTATGAAATCGATTAAAGAGTTGAAATAGTACAAAAAGTGTTTCAATGGATTAGTTAACATTTATTGAAAAATGTACGCTACTTCAGTTTGTCGAACACACTTTAAATTAATATGTCTAATGCATCGCAAGGTCTGTTACCACTTCATGTTAGATTGCGATGAATAAAGCCTTTTCAAGTTTTACAATTACAAATAACTTTTGGCCACCTGACTATTAAAGCTACAATAAGGTACAAAACTGCATAATTCAAAAATTGTTATTCGATCTTCTTATTATAGATTTTTTTACATAAGACAGTTTAACATTTTTCAATAAACTTGTGCAGACGTACTTGAAAAGGTACGTTACCGCAGCTTACAGAGAACTCTTTACAATAAATTGTCTAACGCATTGCGATTTCAATCAGCATTTCATTTCACGGCGCGACGAATATCATTCACTCTAAGTTATACGACTGCAAAAAACTTTTGGCCACGTAACTTTTAAAACTACAATAAGGTACAAAATGGCATAATTCTAATTTCATTAATAATACCTTTTATTAATGATTTTCTCCGCATTATATATTTTAAACTACATGTATGTTAACATGATCTACTCTTGTTTTTTTTCAAGTTTGCGCATGTTTGGGGCTAACCTACGCGATACAAACTCTGCTGAAAATCAAGCCTCAATAAAATTTAGGTGAGTAAGTTCTTTGTTAACACAGTCAAAAGTCAAAGCCAAAATAGGGTTGTTCAAATGGAATTAAAAGACAATTTACAAATGTCAGTCAAACTATTTAGATTAATCAATAAAAATATCGTAAGAAAATACATTTTTAAACCTACTTTTTCATAAATTAAGAATTTGGTCATCGAAGGCTGCAGTACATTTGAAAATTGCAATGCGTTATATTAAAACAATTTGGAAAATTTGCAGTAATTTTAAAAACTATCGAATAAGTCAAAATGGCTGTTATATTTTCATGATTGAGTTATTAAACACGCATGCGTGTTTTAAAAAGTTTCTTCAAAGTCAAGATTACAAGTTTGTTGCGGTAAACCTTTTAGAGCTCACAAAAAGGAGGATAAAACAGTTTTCTCTTATTATATAGGATTCAATCAAATTTGAGATCAGCGTAGAGTTGAATAAACGTTGCATTAGGAAGATACCAAGAAAATGATCGTGTTAGGCTATTGTGTGTCATCTAATGTAAATTATGTGCCAGTAGTATTTATATCACGGTGCGCCTGGAAACAATACGCCGTATTAACGAAAAATTTCACCGACAAAAACGCAAAGGGCTGTGTGTTCAATACTCATCCATGGCAATATCTTTTTCAAATCTTGTAGAATCAGTTCAGACCGACTTATAAACACAGTAATTGTATTTACATAAGGAGTTTTTCTGTGGAAATCAAATTGTTAGCAATTTAATTTTGATCAGACACATCTCAAAAAATCATCTTGATAGTTGTTTTTGAAGTTGTTCAGGTAATTGCTTTCCAACATGTCTATTTGTTTGCTTTGAAAATGGGTGTAGCAAAAATAAACAACGAATAGATTTGGTTTTATTAGTGCTATTTAAAACTGCCACTTTCAATGTGTGCTTAAGCTCGAGATGTTTGAGTCAGATTCCTAACATCAAAAGGAGAAAGTTTTGCAGACGACTCGTGCCATTAAGTATTAGAATAACTCATTATCACCTGTCGTCTGCTTAAACTATTGTTTCGAAATACATATAAGAATTATAACAAGCCTCTCCGGCACTCCGCCAGTTCTAGTCATTTTATGAAATCGATTAGAGAGTTGAAATAGTACAAAAAGTGTTTCAACGGATTAGTTCAGATTTATTGATAAATGTATGCTACCTCAGTTTGTCAAAAACAATTTAAATTAATATGCCTAATGCATCGCAAGATCATTTACCACTTCATGTTACAGCGCGATGAATACGAGCCTTTTCAAGTTTTACAACTACAAATAACTTTTGGCCACCTGACTATGAAAGCTACAATAAGGTACAAAATTGCATAATCCAAAATTTGTTATTCGATCTTCTTATTATAGATTATTTTACATGAGACAGTTTAACGTTTTTCAATAAACTTGTGCCGACGTATTTAAAAATGTACGCTACCGCAGCTTACAGAGAACTCTTTACAATAAACTGTCTAACGCATTGCAATTTCAATCAGCATTTCATTTCACGGCGCGACGAATATCATTCACTCTAAGTTATACGACTGCAAGAAACTTTTGGCCACGTAACTTTTAAAACTACAATAAAGTGCAAAATGGCATAATTCTAAGTTGATTATTAATACTTTTTATTAATGATTTTTCCCACATTATGTATTTTAAACTATGTTAACGCGATCTACTCTTGTTTTTTACTAGTTAGCAAATTTTGGGGTTAACTTACACAGTATAAACTCTGCTGAAAATCAAGCCTCAATAAAATTTAGGTGAGTAAGTTCTTTGTTAACACAGTCAAAAGTCAAAGCCAAAATAGGGTTGTTCAAATGGAATTAAAAGATATTTTACAAATTTCAGTCAAACTAATTTGATTAATCAATAAAAATATCGTAAGAAAATACATTTTTAAACCTACTTTTTCATAAATTAAGAATTTGGTCATCGAAGGCTGCAGTACATTTGAAAATTGCAATGCGTTATATTAAAACAATTTGGAAAATTTGCAGTAATTTTAAAAACTATCGAAAAAGTCAAAATGGCTGTTGTATTTTCATGATTGAGTTATTAAACACGCATCCATGTTATAAAAAGTTTCTTCAAAGTCAAGATTACAAGTTTGTTGCGGTAAACCTTTTAGAGCTCACAAAAAGGAGGATAAAACAGTTTTCTCTTATTATATAGGATTTATTCAAATTTGAGATCAGCGTAGATTTGAATAAACGTTGCATTAGGAAGATACCAAGAAAATGATCGTGTTAGGCTATTGTGTGTCATCTAATGTAAATTATGTGCCAGTAGTATTTATATCACGGTGCGCCTGGAAACAATACGCCGTATTAATGAAAAATGTCACCGGCAAATACACAAAGGGCTGTGTGTTCAATACCCATCCATGGCAATATATTTTTCAAAGCTTGTAGAATCAGTTCAGACCGACTTATAAACACAGTAATTGTATTTACATAAGGGGTTTTTCTGTAGAAATCAAACTGTTAGCAATTTAATTTTGATCAGACACATCTCAAAAAATCATCTTGATAGTTGTTTTTGAAGTTGTTCAGGTAATTGCTTTCCAACGTGTCTATTTGTTTGCTTTGAAAATGGGTGTAGCAAAAATAAACAATGAATAGATTTGGTTTTATTAGTGCTATTTAAAACTGCCACTTTCAATGAGTGCTTAAGCTCGAGATGTTTGAGTCAGATTCCTAACATCAAAAGGAGAAAGTTTTGCAGACGACTCGTGCCATTAAGTATTAGAACAACTCATTATCACCTGTCGTCTGCTTAAACTATTGTTTCGAAATACATATAGGAATTATAACAAGCCTCTCCGGCACTCCGCGAGTTCTAGTCGTTATATGAAATCGATTAGAGAGTTGAAATAGTACAAAAAGTGTTTCAACGGATTAGTTCAGATTTATTGAAAAATGTATGCTACCTCAGTTTGTCAAAAACAATTTAAATTAATATGCCTAATGCATCGCAAGATCATTTACCACTTCATGTTACAGCGTGATGAATACGAGCCTTTTCAAGTTTTACAACTACAAATAACTTTTGGCCACCTGACTATGAAAGCTACAATAAGGTACAAAATTGCATAATCCAAAATTTGTTATTCGATCTTCTTATTATAGATTATTTTACATGAGACAGTTTAACGTTTTTCAATAAACTTGTGCCGACGTATTTAAAAATGTACGCTACCGCAGCTTACAGAGAACTCTTTACAATAAACTGTCTAACGCATTGCGATTTCAATCAGCATTTCATTTCACGGCGCGACGAATATCATTCACTCTAAGTTATACGACTGCAAGAAACTTTTGGCCACGTAACTTTTAAAACTACAATAAAGTGCAAAATGGCATAATTCTAAGTTGATTATTAATACTTTTTATTAATGATTTTTCCCACATTATGTATTTTAAACTATGTTAACGCGATCTACTCTTGTTTTTTACTAGTTAGCAAATTTTGGGGTTAACTTACGCAGTATAAACTCTGCTGAAAATCAAGCCTCAATAAAATTTAGGTGAGTAAGTTCTTTGTTAACACAGTCAAAAGTCAAAGCCAAAATAGGGTTGTTCAAATGGAATTAAAAGATATTTTACAAATTTCAGTCAAACTAATTTGATTAATCAATAAAAATATCGTAAGAAAATACATTTTTAAACCTACTTTTTCATAAATTAAGAATTTGGTCATCGAAGGCTGCAGTACATTTGAAAATTGCAATGCGTTATATTAAAACAATTTGGAAAATTTGCAGTAATTTTAAAAACTATCGAAAAAGTCAAAATGGCTGTTGTATTTTCATGATTGAGTTATTAAACACGCATCCATGTTATAAAAAGTTTCTTCAAAGTCAAGATTACAAGTTTGTTGCGGTAAACCTTTTAGAGCTCACAAAAAGGAGGATAAAACAGTTTTCTCTTATTATATAGGATTTATTCAAATTTGAGATCAGCGTAGATTTGAATAAACGTTGCATTAGGAAGATACCAAGAAAATGATCGTGTTAGGCTATTGTGTGTCATCTAATGTAAATTATGTGCCAGTAGTATTTATATCACGGTGCGCCTGGAAACAATACGCCGTATTAATGAAAAATGTCACCGGCAAATACACAAAGGGCTGTGTGTTCAATACCCATCCATGGCAATATATTTTTCAAAGCTTGTAGAATCAGTTCAGACCGACTTATAAACACAGTAATTGTATTTACATAAGGGGTTTTTCTGTAGAAATCAAACTGTTAGCAATTTAATTTTGATCAGACACATCTCAAAAAATCATCTTGATAGTTGTTTTTGAAGTTGTTCAGGTAATTGCTTTCCAACGTGTCTATTTGTTTGCTTTGAAAATGGGTGTAGCAAAAATAAACAATGAATAGATTTGGTTTTATTAGTGCTATTTAAAACTGCCACTTTCAATGAGTGCTTAAGCTCGAGATGTTTGAGTCAGATTCCTAACATCAAAAGGAGAAAGTTTTGCAGACGACTCGTGCCATTAAGTATTAGAACAACTCATTATCACCTGTCGTCTGCTTAAACTATTGTTTCGAAATACATATAGGAATTATAACAAGCCTCTCCGGCACTCCGCGAGTTCTAGTCGTTATATGAAATCGATTAGAGAGTTGAAATAGTACAAAAAGTGTTTCAACGGATTAGTTCAGATTTATTGAAAAATGTATGCTACCTCAGTTTGTCAAAAACAATTTAAATTAATATGCCTAATGCATCGCAAGATCATTTACCACTTCATGTTACAGCGTGATGAATACGAGCCTTTTCAAGTTTTACAACTACAAATAACTTTTGGCCACCTGACTATGAAAGCTACAATAAGGTACAAAATTGCATAATCCAAAATTTGTTATTCGATCTTCTTATTATAGATTATTTTACATGAGACAGTTTAACGTTTTTCAATAAACTTGTGCCGACGTATTTAAAAATGTACGCTACCGCAGCTTACAGAGAACTCTTTACAATAAATTGTCTAACGCATTGCGATTTCAATCAGCATTTCATTTCACGGCGCAACGAATATCATTCACTCTAAGTTATACGACTGCAAAAAACTTTTGGCCACGTAACTTTTAAAACTACAATAAGGTACAAAATGGCATAATTCTAAGTTGATTATTAATAACTTTTATTAATGATTTTTTCCACATTATGTATTTTAAACTATGTTAACATGATCTACTCTTGTTTTTTTCTCAAGTTTGCGCATTTTTGGGGCTAACTTACGCGATATAAACTCTGCTGAAAATCAAGCCTCAGTGAAACTTAGGTGAGTATTTTCTTTGTTAACACATTCAAAAGTTAAAGCCAAAATAGGGTTGTTCAAATGGAATTAAAAGATATTTTACAAATTTCAGTCAAACTATTTAGATTAATCAATAAAAATATCGTAAGAAAATACATTTTTAAACCTACTTTTTCATAAATTAAGAATTTGGTCATCGAAGGCTGCAGTACATTTGAAAATTGCAATGCGTTATATTAAAACAATTTGGAAAGTTTGCAGTAATTTTAAAAACTGTCGAAAAAGTCAAAATGGCTGTTATATTTTCATGATTGAGTTTTTAAACACGCATGCGTGTTTTAAAAAGTTTCTTCAAAGTCAAGATTACAAGTTTGTTGCGGTAAACCTTTTAGAGCTCACAAAAAGGAGGATAAAACAGTTTTCTTTTATTATATAGGATTTAATCAAATTTGAGATCAGCGTAGATTTGAATAAACGTTGCATTAGGAAGATACCAAGAAAATGATCGTGTTAGGCTATTGTGTGTCATCTAATGTAAATTATGTGCCAGTAGTATTTATATCACGGTGCACCTGGAAACAATACGCCGTATTAACGAAAAATGTCACCGGCAAATACGCAAAGGGCTGTGTGTTCAATACTCATCCATGGCAATATCTTTTTCAAAGCTTGTAGAATCAGTTCAGACCGACTTATAAACACAGTAATTGTATTTACATAAGGGGTTTTTCTGTGGAAATCAAACTGTTAGCAATTTAATTTTGATCAGACACATCTCAAAAAATAATCTTGATAGTTGTTTTTGAAGTTGTTCAGGTAATTGCTTTCCAACATGTCTATTTGTTTGCTTTGAAAATGGGTGTAGCAAAAATAAACAATGAATAGATTTGGTTTTATTAGTGCTATTTAAAAATGCCACTTTCAATGAGTGCTTAAGCTCGAGATGTTTGAGTCAGATTCCTAACATCAAAAGGAGAAAGTTTTGCAGACGACTCGTGCCATTAAGTATTAGAACAACTCATTATCACCTGTCGTCTGCTTAAACTATTGTTTCGAAATACATATAGGAATTATAACAAGCCTCTACGGCACTCCGCGAGTTCTAGTCGTTATATGAAATCGATTAGAGAGTTGAAATAGTACAAAAAGTGTTTCAACGGATTAGTTCAGATTTATTGAAAAATGTATGCTACCTCAGTTTGTCAAAAACAATTTAAATTAATATGCCTAATGCATCGCAAGATCATTTACCACTTCATGTTACAGCGCGATGAATACGAGCCTTTTCAAGTTTTACAACTACAAATAATTTTTGGCCACCTGACTATGAAAGCTACAATAAGGTACAAAATTGCATAATCCAAAATTTGTTATTCGATCTTCTTATTATAGATTATTTTACATGAGACAGTTTAACGTTTTTTAATAAACTTGTGCCGACGTATTTAAAAATGTACGCTACCGCAGCTTACAGAGAACTCTTTACAATAAACTGTCTAACGCATTGCAATTTCAATCAGCATTTCATTTCACGGCGCAACGAATATCATTCACTCTAAGTTATACGACTGCAAAAAACTTTTGGCCACGTAACTTTTAAAACTACAATAAAGTGCAAAATTGCATAATTCTAAGTTGATTATTAATACTTTTTATTAATGATTTTTCCCACATTATGAATTTTAAACTATGTTAACGCGATCTACTCTTGTTTTTTACTAGTTAGCAAATTTTGGGGTTAACTTACGCAGTATACACTCTGCTGAAAATCAAGCCTCAATAAAATTTAGGTGAGTAAGTTCTTTGTTAACACAGTCAAAAGTCAAAGCCAAAATAGGGTTGTTCAAATGGAATTAAAAGATATTTTACAAATGTCAGTCAAACTATTTAGATTAATCAATAAAAATATCGTAAGAAAATACATTTTTAAACCTACTTTTTCATAAATTAAGAATTTGGTCATCGAAGGCTGCAGTACATTTGAAAATTGCAATGCGTTATATTAAAACAATTAGGAAAATTTGCAGTAATTTTAAAAACTATCGAAAAAGTCAAAATGGCTGTTATATTTTCATGATTGAGTTATTAAACACGCATGCGTGTTTTAAAAAGTTTCTTCAAAGTCAAGATTACAAGTTTGTTGCGGTAAACCTTTTAGAGCTCACAAAAAGGAGGATAAAACAGTTTTCTCTTATTATATAGGATTCAATCAAATTTGAGATCAGCGTAGAGTTGAATAAACGTTGCATTAGGAAGATACCAAGAAAATGATCATGTTAGGCTATTGTGTGTCATCTAATATGGAGTGCCATTTGTAAAATTTTGTGATATCCACAATATAAAAACTTTTTTAGTATATAAGTTTACATGTTTAATATGTGAAGATTCATGTTTAGTATGCTAGCTTACATATTTAGTATGCCAACTTACATGTTTAGTATGTGAAAATTCGTGTTTAGTATGTCAGTTCACATGTTTTATATGGCAAGATGCATGTTTAGTATGCTAATTTCCATGTTTAGTATGTGAAGATTGGTGTTTAGTATGTCGAAATTCATGTTTGGTATGCTAACTTTAATGTTTTGTATTGCGAAATGCGCATTTTCGCTATTCCGCTGCGATCCTGTTTGATATGCCAATACGCATGTTTGTTATTCAACTTTTATTTTATATGCGATCTCCTTTTTATTACATTTCGAAGAAATGCTCCTAAGTCAATCGCGCCCTGTTTTACACGTAGCCCGTGGCCCATCGATAAATAGTTGCCAAACTTGGAGAATTCCTCGATAACTATCTAACTTTTAATAACATCTTTTTTTTTTTTTTTTGAGCAATATTTATTGTGGTAATCAATACCGTAACATCTAATACCGTAACTAACTTCCTCGATATATTATAAAAAGGTCGTGGAAGAACTCTACATCGTTGTTACTACAAAAAAGAACAGTAACCTACAATACTCACTTGCTGTGATAAAAAATCACATATATAGAAAGTTGAGTCTTAATAGAATCTTGACTCTCACATTTTTTCAAAGTCAAGCAACTTTTGAATTTGAAATAATTTTTTATTAAACGAGTGTGGCAAAGCTAGCTTCGGATGTACGCAAGTGAGGAAATCTCGCTATAGTGTCTTCGCTCTCCAGGGTTATTGATCGAAATTCTCCACGTTTGCCAACTATTTATCGATGGGCCGCGGGCTACGTGTAAAACAGGGCGCGATTGACTTAGGACCATTTCTTCGAAATGTAATAAAAAGGAGATCGCATATAAAATAAAAGTTGAATAACAAACATGCGTATTGGTATATCAAACAGGATCGCAGCGGAATAGCGAACATGCGCGTTTCGCAATACAAAACATTAAAGTTAGCATACCAAACATGAATTTTGACATACTAAACACCAATCTTCACATACTAAACATGAAAATTAGCATACTAAACATGAATCTTGCCATATAAAACATGTGAACTGACATACTAAACATGTAAGTTGGCATACTAAATATGTAAGTTAGCATACTAAACATGAATTTTCACATATTAAACAGGTGAACTGATATACTAAAAAGTTTTTGTATTGTGGATATCACAAAATTTTACAAATGGCACTCCATAATCTAATGTAAATTATGTGCCAGTAGTATTTATATCACGGTGCGCCTGGAAACAATACGCCGTATTAACGAAAAATGTCACCGGCAAAAACGCAAAGGGCTGTGTGTTCAATACTCATCCATGGCAATATCTTTTTCAAAGCTTGTAGAATCAGTTCAGACCGACTTATAAACACAGTAATTGTATTTACATAAGGGGTTTTTCTGTGGAAATCAAACTTTTAGCAATTTAATTTTGATCAGACACATCTCAAAAAATCATCTTGATAGTTGTTTTTGAAGTTGTTCAGGTAATTGCTTTCCAACATGTCTATTTGTTTGCTTTGAAAATGGGTGTAGCAAAAACAAACAATGAATAGATTTGGTTTTATTAGTGCTATTTAAAAATGCCACTTTCAATGAGTGCTTAAGCTCGAGATGTTTGAGTCAGATTCCTAACATCAAAAGGAGAAAGTTTTGCAGACGACTCGTGCCATTAAGTATTAGAACAACTCATTATCACCTGTCGTCTGCTTAAACTATTGTTTCGAAATACATATAAGAATTATAACAAGCCTCTCCGGCACTCCGCGAGTTCTAGTCGTTATATGAAATCGATTAGAGAGTTGAAATAGTACAAAAAGTGTTTCAACGGATTAGTTCAGGTTTATTGAAAAATGTATGCTACTTCAGTTTGTCAAAAACAATTTAAATTAATATGCCTAATGCATCGCAAGATCATTTACCACTTCATGTTACAGCGCGATGAATACGAGCCTTTTCAAGTTTTACAACTACAAATAACTTTTGGCCACCTGACTATGAAAGCTACAATAAGGTACAAAATTGCATAATCCAAAATTTGTTATTCGATCTTCTTATTATAGATTATTTTACATGAGACAGTTTAACGTTTTTCAATAAACTTGTGCCGACGTATTTAAAAATGTACGCTACCGCAGCTTACAGAGAACTCTTTACAATAAACTGTCTAACGCATTGCAATTTCAATCAGCATTTCATTTCACGGCGCGACGATTATCATTCACTCTAAGTTATACGACTGCAAAAAACGTTTGGCCACGTAACTTTTAAAACTACAATAAGGTACAAAATGGCATAATTCTAAGTTGATTATTAATAACTTTTATTAATGATTTTTCCTACATTATGTATTTTAAACTATGTCAACATGATCTACTCTTATTTTTTTTTTCAAGTTTGCGCATTTTTGGGGCTAACTTACGCGATATAAACTCTGCTGAAAATCAAGCCTCAGTGAAACTTAGGTGAGTATTTTCTTTGTTAACACAGTCAAAAGTTAAAGCCAAAATTAGGTTGTTCAAATGGAATTAAAAGATATTTTACAAATTTCAGTCAAACTATTTAGATTAATCAATAAAAATATCGTAAGAAAATACATTTTTAAACCTACTTTTTCATAAATTAAGAATTTGGTCATCGAAGGCTGCAGTACATTTGAAAATTGCAATGCGTTATATTAAAACAATTTGGAAAATTTGCAGTAACTTTAAAAACTATCGAAAAAGTCAAAATGGCTGTTATATTTTCATGATTGAGTTTTTAAACACGCATGCGTGTTTTAAAAAGTTTTTTCAAAGTTAAGATTACAAGTTTGTTTCGGTAAACCTTTTAGAGCTCACAAAAAGGAGGATAAAACAGTTTTCTTTTATTATATAGGATTTAATCAAATTTGAGATCAGCGTAGATTTGAATAAACGTTGCATTAGGAAGATACCAAGAAAATGATCATGTTAGGCTATAGTGTGTCATCTAATGTAAATTATGTGCCAGTAGTATTTATATCACGGTGCGCCTGGAAACAATATGCCATGATGACAAAAAATTTCACCGGCAAATACGCAAAGGGCTGTGTGTTCAATACCCATCCATGGCAATATCTTTTTCAAAGCTTGTAGAATCAGTTCAGACCGACTTATGACCACAGCAATTGTTATTACATAAGAGGTTTTTCTGTGGAAAACAAACTGTTAGCAATTTAATTTTGATCAGACACATCTCAAAAAATCATCTTGATTGTTGTTTTTGAATTTGTTCAGGTAATTGCTTTCCAACATGTTTATTTCTGTGCTTTGAAAATGGGTGTAGCAAAAATAAACAATGAATAAATTTGGTTCTATTAGTGCTATTCATAGATGCCACTTTCAATGAGAGTTTAAGCTCGAGATGTTTGAGTCAGATTCCTAACATTAAACGGAGAAAGTTTTGCAGACGACTCGTGCCATTAAGTATTAGAACAACTCATTATCACCTGTCGTCTGCTTAAACTATTGTTTCGAAATACATGTAGGAATCATAACAAGCCTTTCTGGCACTCCACGAGTTCCAGCCGTTTCATGAAATCGATTAGAGAGTTGAAATAGTACAAAAAGTTTTTCAATGGATTAGTTCAGAGCTATTTAAAAATGTATGCTACCTCAGTTTGTCCAAAACACTTTAAATTAATATGTCTAATGCATTGCAAGATCAGTTACCACCTCATGTTACAGCTCTATGAATATAAGCATTTTCAAGTTTTACAACTGCAAAAATTTTTGGCCAACTAGCTTTCAAAACTCAAATAACGTACAAAATACCATAACTCTAGTTTTACTACTTGATCATCTTTTTATTTATCATTTCTTATTATGTAATTTAACCTAATATTAACATTTCTTACCGCTTTTTTATTAGTTATTGCATTTTTTAGCTTAATTTAAATTATATCAACTCTGCTGAAAACTGAGCCTTGTTGAGCTATAGCCACTTTGTTAGCCCTGTTCACACAGTCAAAATTTGAGCCAATAAAGAGTTGCTTAAATGATGTCCAAGGATTATTTCTAATATCAGTCAAACACTTTAGATCAATATTGAAAAATATTGTAGGCCACCCAACTTAAAACTACAGTAAGATACAAAATTGCATATTTTAACTGTTATTATTTCATTACCTTATGGTTTATTATATTTCATTATAGAACTTAAGGCTATATTAACACAAGCTACTGCCGTTTGTTAATAGTTTTCACATTTTTTGGCTCAACTAAAATGGCATAAACTATACTATCATATACAAGTAATACAAGTATCTTGCAACGGTATTTGCCAAAATAGTTGTTTGCCGTGAAAAACAATTTGTTAGCAATTTAATTTTGACAAAACAAACTTCATACGGTCAATTGAATGATTATTTTTAAAATAGATGTACAGTTAATGGCTTTTCAAAGCTTAACCATATGTTTAGCGGATATAATCGATGAACAAATTGGGTTCTACGGATCTGTGAAAAAAACCTTTTTGTACTCTGTACTCTTAACAAAAAAGGCCAACAGTAAATATGGGAAGAGCTGTGTGTTCGATGTCCATGCCCGGCAATATTTTTTTTCAACGCTTTTGGATTTAGTTCCTACATGCTGATGCACATAGCGTTGATAATTGCCAAAATAGTTGTTTGCAGTGAAAAACAAATTGGCAAATAACTCTAGAAGCTTTTAAACAAGTTGCCTAAATGCTACTTTGTTGTAATGAGCTCTTATGGGCGCACAAAAAACTGGAGCAAACAGATTTCGGTTATTATCTATAATACAGTATTTATATAGTTAAGCCAAGAGCCGCGTTATGATGTGCTTGGAATAAAGACATTGTATTAATGAAAAAGGCAAACATTAAAAATGCAAAAAGCTGTGTGTTCGATACCCATGCACGGCAATATCTTGTTCCAATGCGTCTGAATTTAGTTCCTACATGCTGATGCACATAGCGCTGATATTTGCCAAAATAGTTGTTTGCCGTGAAAAACAATTTGTTAGCAATTTAATTTTCACAAAACAAACTTCATGCGGTCAATTGAATGATTATTTTTAAAATAGATGTACAGTTAATGGCTTTTCAAAGCTTGACCATATGTTTAGCGGATATAATCCATGAACAAGTTGGGTTCTACGGATCTGTGAAAAAAACCTTTTTGTACTCTGTACTCTTAACAAAAAAGGCTAGCAGTAAATATGGGAAGAGGTGTGTGTTCGATGTCCATGCACGGCAATATTTTTTTTCAACTCTTTTGGATTTAGTTTCTACATGCTGATGCACATAGCGCTTGTAACTGCCAAAATAGTTCTTTGCTGTAAAAAACAAATGGTGAGCAATTTAACTTTGACCAGACAAACCTCACACAGTCATCTGGATGATTATTTTGAAAATAGATGTGCAGTTAAGGGCTTTTCAATGCTTGACAATGTGTGTAGCAAATATAAACACTAAATAAATTGGGTTCTACTCAGTGCGGTTTAAACTCGCAACTTTCAATGAAAGTCTAGGCTTGAGGAATTTCAGACAGATTACTCACATCAAAAGGAGAAAATTTTGCAGACAACTGGTTCCGCTAAAGATTAGCGGTAGTGTTGGCACATTAATGAGTAAGTGAGATTGTAAAAAGCTATGTGTTCGAAACCCATGAACCGCAATATCTTTTTCCAACGCTTTTGGATTTAGTTCCTACATGCTGATGCACATAGCGCTGATAATTGCCAAAATAGTTTTTTGCCATGAAAAACAATTTGTTAGCAATTTAATTTTGACAAAACAAACTTCATACGGTCAATTGAATGATTATTTTTAAAATAGATGTACAGTTAATGGCTTTTCAAAGCTTGACCATATGTTTAGCGGATATAATCGATGAACAAATTGGGTTCTACGGATCTGTGAAAAAAACCTTTTTGTACTCTGTACTCTTAACAAAAAAGGGCAACAGTAAATATGGGAAGAGCTGTGTGTTCGATGTCCATGCACGGCAATTTTTTTTTTCATCGCTTTCGGATTTAGTTTCTACATGCTGATGCACATAGCGCTTGTAACTGCCAAAATAGTTCTTTGCTGTAAAAAACAAATGGTGAGCAATTTAACTTTGACCAGACAAACCTCACACAGTCATCTGGATGATTATTTTCAAAATAGATGTGCAGTTAAGGGCTTTTCAACGCTTGAAAATGTGTGTAGCAGATATAAACGATGAACAAATTGGGTTCTATTCAGTGCGAGTTAAACTCGCAACTTTCAATGAAAGTCTAGGCTTAAGGAATTTGAGACGGATTACTCACATCAAAAGGAGAAAGTTTTGCAGACGACTGGTTCCGCTAAAGATTAGCAATAGTTTTGGCACATTAACGAGTAAGTGAGATTGTGTAACACAGGCCTGATGCCAAAAATAATTAAACTGACTCGCTGGCGCCTGCGCTGCTCACTTAAAAACTGCTATGAAAAAGTATGAAACACCAACCTTGTTGTTATTCTGCAATTGATCATCTGACCTACTTTAAAAATTGCCAATGCCAAAGAAACTTATGGCTATCTAAAACCTGTCACAGAACAAGGTTCAAATAGAATAAATCAAGTTATATGAATTGATTACTAATAGCTATAACATTTAATAAATTTTACACAAAAAACATTGGACAAGTTGCTGAAATTTAAATAGTTTAGTCACTTTTTGGCCTAAACTATATGGTATATACTCTGTTGACTGAGGAGCCTTGTCAAAATGTAGACACTTATTAGCCCTGTTCACACGATCGGAAGTCAAAGTACAAAAAGGTTTGTTTGAATGTAATTAAAAGATAATTCTTGAAAGGTCAGTCAGAAAATGTAAATCAATATTTAGAGATATATTAGGAAAGTGCAACTATGAACAGAGTTTTCGAAAAGAGTTTGCTCATAGCAAACAACAAGACATCTCAGATTCACAAATCGCTACAGTATCCAAGTTTTTAAAACATTTGCGGTAACTTTAAAAGCTTTCAAAAAATTTGCATAAATGCTACTTCATTGTGATGAGCTCTTAAAGTCGCACAAGAAGTTCGAAGCAAACAGTTTTCTGTTATTTTCTTTGATACCGTATTTTTATAGTGTAACCTTGAGTCGCATCATGGTTTGCTTAGAATGAAGTCATTGTTTTAATAAAAAAGGCCAAAATTATAAATGCAAAAAGCTGTGTGTTTGACACCCACGCACCGCATTATGTTTTTCCAACGTTTCTGGATTTAGTTCCTACATGCTGATGCACATAGCGCTGAAAATCGCCAAAATAGTTGTTTGCCGTGAAAATAACTTGTTAGCAATTTAGTTTTGACAAAACAAACTTCATACTGTCAATTGAATGATTATTTTTAAAATAGATGTACAGTTAATGGCTTTTCAAAGCTTGACAATATGTTTAGCGGATAAAATCGATGAACAAATTGGGTTCTAAGAATCTGTGAAAAAAAACCTTTTTTGTACTCTGTACTCTTAACAAAAAAGGCCAACAGTAAATATGAAAAAAGCTGTTTGTTCGATATCCATGCACGGCAAAAAGTTTTTTCAACTTTTTTGGATTTAGTTTCTACATGCTGATGCACATCGCGCTTGTAACTGCCAAAATAGTTCTTTGCTGTAAAAAACAAATTGTTAGCAATTTACCTTTGACTAGACAAACCTCACACAGTCATCTGGATGATTATTTTTAAAATAGATGTGCAGTTAAGGGCTTTTCAATGCTCGACAATATGTTTAGCGGATATAATCGATGAACAAATTGGGTTCTACGGATCTGTGAAAAAACCTTTTTGTACTCTGTACTCTTAACAAAAAAGGCCCACAGTAAATATGGGAAAAACTGTGTGTTCGATATCCATGCACGGCAATATTTTTTTTCAACTCTTTTGGTTTCAGTTTCTACATGCTGATGCACATAGCGCTGGTAACTGCCAAAATAGTTCTTTGCTGTAAAAAAAAATGGTGAGCAATTTAACTTTGACCAGACAAACCTCACCCAGTCATCTGGATGATTATTTTCAAAATAGATGTGCAGTTAAGGGCTTTTCAACGCTTGACAATATGTGTAGCAGATATAAATGATGAAGAAAATTGGGTTCTATTCAGTGCGGTTTAAACTCGCAACTTTCAATGAAAGTCTAGGCTTGAGGAATTTGAGACGGATTACTCACATCACATGAACTCATTACTCACATTACTCACATGAACATATAAGTAACTGCACAATGTGAAACTTCCCTACGATTTGCCTTTTCTCGCTTCCGCAGGCTCCTTATATACGCTTTTGGCTTGGTTAAGCTCTGCCCCTCAGTTGTAGGGCCGACTCAGTAGCTGACCTATGGCTGACCAAAAGTTTTAGTCAAACTGTGTCATCAGCCGGGTCGAGGCTTGTCTCAGTCTTGGCATCGGTTACTTCGGCATGTTGTCCCCTTTTGCTCTTTGTCCATGCCCTGGCAATCGGCCGCCACACCTTTTCTGCGTTGGAACGACGAGGGGGGGGGGAGGTAAGGGGCCACTCGTTTAAGGTTTATAGGTGAGATCAACTGAAACCAGAGTTGGTACTGTTGAGCTTACTTGAGAGCTGAGTGGTACAATGTTGGTAGAGAGGTTGATCAATGGGTGAACATCTTATGATCTTAGCTAGGCATTCTGAAAGTGACTCAGGTTACGTTGGGGTCTATACCAACTCTCCTCTAGATGACAGCATCGGAGCTGCGTACAGGCTAGTATGGTCGTCTAGTCAATTCACACTGGCTCGGTTGTGGGAAGATGACTCTGAATTTCCGAGTTGGTTTTTTGCTCTGACAGCTCTTTTGGTTGCTTCAATTGAAGTGTTTCTTTAGGCTGATTTCTATTTGGTTGATTTGACCTTTGGCTTCTTGCGAGAAAAGTGGAATGCATGGCTTCAGCGGAAGGTCGGCAGACTATCCTCTTGTCATCAAAGACATTACTCGCTTTTTCGTTGATCAAGTGTACGACACTCCCACCCTTGTTTTTTCTGTGTGCTCCTAGATGTGACATTACCTGGTCAGGTGAAGTGTGACACACAAAAAAGGAAACTTGCTGCAAAATGTGCTGTGGACATACCCGGCTGCTTGTGGCAGCGCCACCTATTCTGCAAATACTAATCTTGCCCTTCATAGCCTATGTGACTTTTATCTAGGTGACATATTTTTGAAGCAACTTGTCTATTAAAATGCATTTAATAGAAACCGGTAGCTACAAACAGTCCATCTCATATAGCTTCAACTGATTATATTTCTGGTTATGGATTAGGTATAATATTGACCCAGTCATTTTTGATTTTCTCAGTTTTTTTTAAAACAGTAGTGTTTGCTAGGTTTTTTAGTTTTGCTCAAAATGAACTCAACTATTTGAATATGCAGCAAAAGATTACACTTTGTATTGAAAATTTGATTCTGCTAATTGACACCTTTTGCTGCTGCTTCACCAAAATCAGTACCTTTTGTGTCATCTGTTGTTTTACTCGTTGTATAATCTGCCTTTTTAAAGTGTTTTTTTCCATAGCAACAAAGAAGCCTTTTATTAGGTGTCACTACATGCTCCTCATATGAACGTACCAACTGTTCTTTTACTTCTCATGGTAAATCTGTCAAGCGTCATTTTCTATATAAAACATGTAGTGTTTTCTGTGTTCAGTAATAATCTATTTGTTCGCAGATCAAATTTATCATGTAGAAAGTAACTTATGGAATTTAAACTGTATTATTTTGTATCTAAGCTAAAAAATAGGTCATTTACTGAAAAAGCTTTAAGGAACAGATAACTATAGGCAAATAATCTACAGCAGTAATAATAGGCCTATTCCTTAATTTCCCAGGGTTAGGCTCTTCGAATAATTTAAACTGTACACTAACCTGCCCTCTTGATGCTTATCCAAATGTTAATGACCCATTGCAAAACGAAACTGCATTCTAATGGCAAAAACTGGCAAGTGTCAAAATCAAGCATGTCATTGGTCAAGGTGACTATACTGCATATGCCTAAACTGTAAAATATGCCAAAAGGAAATTAATATGGGCACCAGTTTGAAAGTGGTATTAATATAAACCACCTCTTCCACATTATTGACATCAAGCAGTCTACAGATAAGAAAAAGACATTGATTCACTAATACACCTTTGGTCTACAGCAATAAAATTAGAATAATATGTGGTATTACAAATGTGGAAGGCTAATCCTCAAGCGAGAGCTTACTCTGTACCCAAATGGCATGAAAATACCACTTGGTACCATGAAGGATATTAAAGAATTCAATTATGTGGAGATGATGCAAAGCAGCATCAACTAAAGTTCATCACAGGTCCATTTTCAGGTAAATTTTGCAAAAAATTGACAGCTTGCACTCAGAAGGTTATACTAGCCGAAGCTAAAATCGAGAACTTGTTATGACAGTACTTGAACTTATCTTGCAAGAAAGGTGTGAAGAAGTTACAACAATATAAATAGTATACGAAAAAACGATTACTAGAAGATACATTTTGACTGTCTGGCTGAAGTTTGAAAATGTGTTTGAGCTACCGAAACTATGGCGAGATATCTTAGGTATATAATTACAAGGTAACAAATTTAAGGTCAAAAACAAAAACGAAAAGCAGAGTTGAAAAAGTTTTGATGCGAAGAAATTGTGCACAAACTCATGATCTGTCAGAGCTTTGACGTAAAGTTTCTGTATGACGAATCAATATCTTGCTTAGAATTTTTGCATTTGTGCTTGCTAATACATATGCAGTTTTACACACTCTATAGAGCAGCCTTGAATAGCCAATTCAAAATCCTTCTACAAGAGTTTTTAGTAAATTCGACTAAATATAGTTGTCATACAATATGAGAGCGTCAGCAGACTAAAACTCATTAAACGTTGGTAGGTAGCTACCACCCGGCAGCAGAAGAAAAATACATTGTAAAACGTGATTCCTTTCATCATTTTAGTTGAAAAAAAATAGACTCTTTTGAATGCTCTATATAAGCCTTTCGAGTGATCTTACATACATCAAAGAGTGTGAGATTTGTTTGATGTTCATTTTGATCAATAAATCTAATCTCAAGACCAAAAGTGCTGCACAAATGTATGAGTGCTACCTTTCAACATGAATATACCTTGAGAGACTGTCTTCTGGCTTTTCTGACTGGCTATCCCATTATTAGTCTGTTTAGTTATTTAACAATTTGGACCAACTTTGTCAGAAGTTATAATCAAATACAGTCATATCTTGACATACGAGCGCCCAAACAAATGAGAAAACTGAGATACAGGCGGAATTTCACGCAAATGTCTATCTTAAAATATAAGAAACCTTTGAGTTACGGCATAAGAGCCAGTTTTCAATCAGCGCTAACTAGTCAAGTATTCAAGAAGCCTTCGGAACAGCATCGCTCAACCTGTCTCATCAAATTAATATGAAAATAGTTTTACAAAAATCTGCTGAAAGTTTTAGTTCAAAAATGGCAACTAATATAGGGAACTTGAAAACTAAAACAAAATTAAATTGAATTTTGTCTAAGACGAAGACTTCTTTATAATTGTGCTTTTAGTAAAGTAAATTTATTCAAGTCAAATTTATAATTTATTTTATGTTACGAAGCGTCACCTAAATGTAGCTACCTATTGCGTTGCCACCAAATCTTTCTAACACCGCCGTTATAGCCACCACATCTTCCTCGAATGTAAGAACTTCATACAATACTAAACATAGCAATGTTAAGTTTTAAAGAAGATCAACACCTTTAACTAGGTATTTGTTACATTGTGAGTGGTAGGTAGTGAATTACAACACTTAAAGAACGTTATTCCTAATAATATTCTGTTTTTGGGTGGTTTTCATAGTATAAGAACAAATTAATTTGGAGTTCGTAATTTCATAAAACAATTAGTACCTTAATGCGCACGTAAATTATCATAAATGCTCAGTCTATAACACATTAAGCGTGTCTGCTGAGGTATAACTGTATGGTTGGTAGTATACTGGCTACTAGCCAGTTGATAATTCACTGGCTGAACTGACCAACTTTGCTAGTCAATACCCTTTAACTTGTGGCTAGATGTACTTGAGAAATAGGTGAGGAAAAAACCTTTTTGAAATAACAAAAAAATGGCTTAACTTTTGTGTGCATGAAACTAGAAAATCAATGTTTAAAGTTGCTTCTGTAGTTTTGTGAAAGTCAGCTTTGTTTATATCTACTTGAATAAGAGAATGAATGCAGCAGTCACAATTTTATAAATGATGTTGGTATACAAATAAACAGTCAAAAAATAGTCGCTTTTAACCTGTTACATTTTACAGTATTTTTTCTTTTTTTGTAACTTTAGTTACGGTTTACCGCCAAAACAGTTGGTTTTACCAAAACAATCAAATATATTTTAATAATTTTATTCTTTCAAAATCAATATGAAAAAAAAAATTGTTTGTAAATATATTTCTAAATTTGACTTCCTCTTTTGCAAAAAGTATAAAGTGATCAACAGCTTTTCCCAGCTTTACTCAAATTGAAAAAAAAATTCATGCTTTTAAACAAATTATTTCTTTGTTTGCAGGATTGGCAATACTTGCATTCTTAATACCTTCAATAAATACGCAAGTAAATACATTCAGACCTCTCAGTGAAGCTCCACCAACATTCGCCCTTACCCCTATTTGTCAGCCAACTTCCAGCGCAATTCAGTGTGCTGTCAGATGTACCATTTCCAAAGGCTGCATTGGTATTACATACGATATTGAAGAAAGATCATGCACTTTGCTCAGTGGTGTAGAGTTTAACTCAGGTCAGACACCTGTAGTCCCAGCAGGAAAGCCTATGCTACTTGATTTTGATAGACTTTTAGCAAGAGGTAAATACTTATGACTGATTTTTATTTAGCATTACGATACATTCTTCTGCTGTTGTCCTTAATCAAGAAATTGCTGGCAAGTGATGTTTTTATTATTAATGCCATATTGTTTGTATTAGAATATTTGATGAGCCATTGCCAGGACAATAATTTCAGATTTCAAAATAGAATTCTTGAACAGACCGGAGATGAACCTAGAACTACACATTTCTCTAAAATAAAGTCAGGGTGTATTTTTCTATCTTTACGCAAACAAACTTGTGTGATTTTTATGTCATTCACACTGTTTGTTTAATAGTGCTCATAGAACCAAGAAACACTTTAAATGCTATATTTATGAATAGAGTTAACATCTTAGAACTGTTATAATTCTTAAAAAACTGAAAAATGGCACGGATGTCTTCAGAAACTAACAGGAAACTTCAGAAACTTCATTAAACACAAATTTCTAGTCATCAAAACTATGAGACTGAAGCAAGTTAACTATTGTTATGATAGTTTAATGTATGTAAATGCTGATACCTAGTTGAGTTATAAAGTACACAATCCCAAGTCAACGTCTCATTGTTTCCTCTAACTAATGCTGCAACAAGGTATTTGTCAATAAGCCTTCTCTTTTTTTGTTTCATTTTTAGGCAGACCAGTAGTTATGTCATCGGTCTTTGCACACTTTCGTGGGAGGTTTGCTGTAGATGGAGTTTATGAACCGCCTTCAATCGGCCTTGAGAAGCAGTCTATTGCTCATACAAAAAATGAAAAGAATCCTTGGCTAAGAGTAGATTTGGAAAAGAGATGCACCATTTTAACAACTAGAATTCTGAACAGGGGAGGTTGGTAATTAATTGTTTATTTTTTTATTTTACTAGCGCACATTGTTAGCTTTGTTGTAAAAATTTCATTTATGTTAGTCTAATCAATTTTTAGAAATGGTGAGCTTTAGGTGAGTTTTTTACATTGCTGACCAAATGACAAAAATAACTTCTAGAAATTAAATAGATAAGCTGAAGCAATTTTGAACCAGTCAAAGTTTTTCTGTCCACTAGTGTTTAAAGTTCTTTAGTCCTTTTGACTCTGACTTTCCTTGTTAATGTGTGTCAGTAACCCAGGGCATTATGTCCAATGATTCGAAATTTATAAACATATATTAAATATATCTAAATTTGCACATACCACAATGATATTTGGTAAAACTTTAGCAAAAACATCTGGCAACACACATAAAATGTGACCAACAGAAAAAAAGTGTTTCACATTTATTCGGCCTGACACCAAACAAAAAATGTATGACTCTGGAAATTTGTAAAAATATCTTCAGTAGCATCATATCTATTGAGTAAACCATCATTATTGCACCTGTGATTTAAAATAAACTAGAAAATTATAGTTAGAGCCATAAAATTTTTGATTTCCATAACAGTCATCCATGACCTACCAGCAAAAGAGTCATATAAATTGTTTTGCAAAATCGTTTTAATAAAAATTGTGATTATAATGAAAAAAGTAGATGAAAATATTTTAAAACAGCCAAAAATGGGACTGAAATATTTGATTTACTGCCCTGACCAAAAATTATCTTGATTGTTTTCTGTTATTACTAAGAAACACCATTTGTAAACAGAGCCATGCAAAGCCGTTCTTCCGGGCGTTAGGGTTTCTGCCACACTACGCAATGCCGAAATACCAGGCATTAAGATTTAAAGGATTAATGAGAAAAAACATTTGATGATACTAATAACTGAAGTAACCCTATTTGAAACTATGCTGTTTAGAATTATCCACATAATTATGCTATACAGCTTGCTATAGACGTTTAGATACAACATTCTAAATATTGTAAAGTAAGTTGGAAAATGCTGTTACCAACTGAGAAATTGTCACGCAGCTGCGCAGATGCACAGAATTACTCGCAGTTGAAATTATTAAGTATATGTTTAAAGTTAGTTTAATCTCAATCGAACAAACATGAAAAAGGCGCAAAGCATGTGATCATGCTCTTTTTGTATGCCTCTGGCTAAATAGCCTCCATTTCTTGCTGGGCTTGGAGTCAATCTTGTTTTAATCTGTAATGGGCGCTGGCTCATTATCTGGCTATGTCTACTGCCTGAGCTAGCTCGAACACAAGCTGGCAAGCGTTCATCACACACTTTATCCTATTGCGAACATTGATATCTAATCAGGTTTCTGATGGGAGAGCCATTAGGGCTTAGAACCTGTTTTGCCAGGCGTCAAGCTCAAGGTTACAGATTTCCTACCATAATGATTCCTTCCCAGCCAGACTTATTGTGCTGATTGGCACACCTTTGATTGCCTTAGCTGCGTCGGCCTAGACATCCTTATCATGAAAAGTTGTTGGACCCTCCTCTGCTGCCTCTCTTAAAGACTTGACTGCTGGGCTGCCACTTCTCCATTTTGGTCACCGTTCTATAAGCGTGTTGGCTTTTGAAATTTGATCAAAGTATCATGGTAGAAAAGAGCTACATTGTAAGTTTAAGGCTTGATGTCATTTGGCTGTGCTTGTCCAACTTGTTGGCTCTTTTTTAGCTGACTCTCTGTTATATGTGTGGGGTGCAAAAGGGCATCGTTATGTGAGGGGCCCAGCTCTTCTTTGCTAAGAACCAAATCTATTCTGGCTGATCCAAAAAATGGTTGATTTTATTTGCAAGAGCAAACAAAAATGGCCGTCACATTGTGGTGACAACTCTCTGATGCTATTAGTGAAACGACAGTTGTTAAATTAATCTCAGCAATCAGTGAGTGTGACAACTGCCTCATTTAATTCTTGGGCTAATAGGTAGCTGATCGCATGCAGTATCGTTTTGGCGACACTAACGATCTGGTTGTACCCTCCCAAACCCCTTTCTTATGGCTTTTGCTGGAAGTTCTCGAACTGGCGGTGGGGGATTCTGCATCTTTTGGAAGCAAAAAACTTGAAACATAAGCTTTTAAAACAAGCCGGTTTGAGTTGGATTACCGCTAGCCAGCGGGCCTCTGTCTCCAAAGATGTTTATAAAACAGCAATGAATTCTGTAGCTGATTAGGATTCGCTTTCAAAGCTCATAACTCTGTCAGCTGCATCACATGTCACTTTTTCAGCCTTTTGTCACTTTTAAGCTGCTTCATATTTTTAGCTGGTTTTTGCTCAAGTCAGCTTGGCTTTTTGGATGACAATAGAAGCAGCTGCTGGTTCGGTAGGCATATCTAACTGGCTTACAAAGCACTGAAACAATGTATCTAATTCCTTAGTTGCCATAGTTCTACAAACATCCTGCTGCAATGAAATGATGTCTTGTGTGTATGATTGCTCATATAACAACAGAGAGTGAACTTGTTCACATCTCTCATTTTTTGCCTCAACATCCATGGTATTACCCTGCAGTAATATTGTTTGACTGTCTAACATGCCATGCCGATTTTTGTATTGATACGGCTTTCTAGTGACCCTTGCAGGTGGTGGATTTTGCCGGATCATCTGCTGTGTTAGTTTAGAAAGGGTCATATTGCGTCAATCGCATCTTTTTCCGGCTGGCTATGATTGCTAGGCAAATAATAGATCGGTTGGTTTCTCTTTTTGTGGAACCATCTCACATGGCTTGACAAGTAACCATGCCATCAATAGCTTAGAGATAACTCAGGGTACCTGTCATTTTTTGGTGTTTTTTATAGGAAAAACAAAAGCCATAATTTGGCCTCTTCTGGCTTTTAAAGAGGCTGAGGCATGATCAAATGCTACTGAACATGCAAGATAGCATTTTAATAACTTCCACTTTAGATGAAAAATTGCATCTGCTTTTTCAACAAAAATGTGTAATAGGGACTGGCCCTTATGACCTGAGACCACCTTACAAACATGGATTGCAGTTTTGGGCTGTTTCCCTCCTTTTTTGCTTGTTGGATATGTAAACATATTAACCAGGAGTGTACTGGGATGGCTCTTACTAATCCTACTGCCGGACTTCAATCTGCAAAAGTCTGATCATGTTTTCTACAGCTTCGAGTTTGTTCTGCAGTTTAATCACCTGATTGTGGGTTGGAAAAAATTTTGTGGTTAGAATAGCGCTCCAGTTGTCCAGCAACTTAGCTTCCAGCACAACACCAGCATATTTGTTGCCTGCCTAGTTGGTGGGTGTAGCATTCCTTGGTACGCTCTTGTAAGCTGAAGGAGGAGCAATTTTTACTCATTCGGGTTTCTTGTTAGCTCAAAGGCCCTAAATGAGTCTCTTAGTCTTCGGTTGCTTCTTCCAACCATCCTATTGGCTTGAGTGATGAGGGTTGGTGTGTTTTGCCATTTTGCTAAAGATGGCTGAGTTCAGTCACTAGTTGGCTTTCAAGCTGGGCCAGCTTGTCTTTAAGCATCTGCTCAGGCAAACTTGTCTAATGAAATACATTTTTGGCAAGACATTTTTGTCTTTACTTTGGCTTTTTTGCCAGCTTCTCGCATAATACTTGCAACTGCTCCTTGGTTAATTGTTTCTACAATTTCATGGTGAGAGACCCTTTCAAGCATCAATTAGTATCTGTGTAGTCTGAGCCTTTTGAGTTGGAATTTTCTTGTGTTCCTTGGCCAGCTTTTTATATTTAAATCTTTTTCCTCACAGCTTTAAAATATTGCATTAGGAATACTCCCAGGCTTGCCTGCTCAGACCATATAAGTTTTTGTGCTTCGGGCTGGTCTGGTGCTATATTTTGTACCAAAGATTGTGCAGTATTTCTAGCAATCAAGCAACTTAGTTGCAGAATTTTTTCCTTAGAAACAACCATTGAAAAGGAGGGTCATCAGTTCATAAAATCAATTCATGGCAAACAGGTATATCCTAAAATGCATTACACCCATTACTACCGGCTACGATTCTTTCTGCATAACACATTAGCTTTGCTCTGGAAGTGCTAGAATTTGGCTGAATTAGGCAATAATCCCCTCTTTGCCTTTTTATATCTGGGACGGCATTATTCTACGCCATATCTACTTGTATCGGTATTCAATATGTACCATTCCTGGGGTAGAGTTAAAATAGGAAAAGTGTAGTGGAAATACTGTCTTTGAAATACTTGATGTGTGGTGATAGAAAGGATATTTTTAGTGATCTGGTTAATGTTACAAATTTAATATATACTGTCGATAATATTTGACCGTTCTAAAAACCCTACCACTTATTCATCCCTAAAAAAACAAGATACTTTTGCATTTTTTCTACTCTGGCTGGATTGATAAACACTCCGTCCTAGTTGTGTCTATTAGTATCACCGGTATCCATCAGACAAGTCGGTTGTACTAAAAACCTGGCTGGCGAATTGTGAGTCCTTACTATCGTTTATCTGTAAGAGCAAAGAGCCTCCTCTCTATATAAAGTAACTGGTGCATAATTGTCCTTTTCCCATTTTTTTACCGGACCAGTACTACCACCTAAATTGAGGCTCTCTCAGCATAATTGGTGAGGCTCTTAAAATCCTTGTACATGTATTTTGGCCTTTGACTCTGTTTTTTTGCCTAAGCTGGTTGAAGGTTGCTAGATTGGCCATATCCCCTTCTTGAGTGAGATAGAATTTTCTACTTCTAAGACCTTTCCAACATTCTTGCCACTCGTACTAAAGACACTGCATAATGGGTCAACAGGTCAAGTGCTTGAACTTTACCTGGTTTGTGGTAATTTAGCTAAGCAGCCTAGAACAGGGCTTTCAGCTGTGCAATCACTCTTTCATTTGATGTCAAACCTATGTTGCTAGGTTCTTTTTGTTCTTATGTTCTTAAAAGGGTCAGACTGGTCTTTGATCTCAGCAGTACTACGTCAGGCCCAAAAGAAAATGTTTGCATTCAGAGATGTTCAATATGTCCATTTTTGTCTGGGCCAGTATCACCATTTTCCCACCACTTGAATTTTGCTTTGCAGCAAGTGACCATGTCAATTTCAGTAAGTCAGTGGCTTTAAATTTGCGTAGATCCCAGTCTGTTTAATTCTGTTAGGAACATGTTTTGAATTTTTGATAAGGTGGCTTACCGCAAAGACTTCTTCGCTCTTTGTGTTTTTTAGCCAAATATAATGCCAAACCACTCCATGAAACGGCAATGTCGTCCTATTAGTTGACAGCCTATTGCTGTCACTTTCCTCAAGGCAGTCCCACAGGGTCTTTGGCAACCGGTAAACAACTCATTTGCATGACAAGTGTGTAGTGGTAGCTAGTGACCTTGTACAAGTTCAGAACTGGTGCCAGAGCCAGATTATCTTTACCACACCCTAGGAGATTAGACATTTCCCTGTGTAGTGGCAGATCCGAATTCTGCAGTTGAGGTACTCATAGCTCTGTAAGTACTTCGTTACTTTGCGTGTTGGCTCTTATGGTCCTAGTAAGAGTAAACCATATCCCATCAAAGGACCACTTCTGATTTCCTTGGTCAGAAAAAGCCAGATCCAAGTTCTCCCTAGTTCGGATATATATCTGAAACTGAGCTCTAATCTACCACCATCAAAACAAGATCACAAAGGTCTCATTGAGTAGTAGTTTCTACATGAGTTTAGGCTAGTCCAGCCAATTTAAAGCAGGCATTCCACTAAGTTTCTTGCCAACGGTTTATAGGGGTCGTGCTGGAAGGGTTCTATCCGGCATTTTTTTAGTTTCTTGTTTCTTCCTTTCTGTTCACAGGTAGGTTCTGAGATGTTTTGTCGGTCTAGTTTGGGGCCTGTCTGAGTCGAGGTTTTCTCAAAATTGGTTAGTAATTGTAAGCAGTTACAGGAATTCCATCTCATTTGATCACCTTCTGTTAAGTTTTTCTAGGGTAGATTTACTTGGCTGTCTTACTCGGTTTGCCTTGGATTATCTTGCCTAGGTAACATAGAACCTAGTGCAACCACCAGCAGTATTGGTTATTTCAATGAGTTAGCTTCTTGTAGTTTGACCAGTGTGCTTGAGGTGCCCTTTTTCATTGCAGCCTTAACAGAGGGGGTTTTTGCAAAGTTTTTTCTTAGCTAGGAAATTTTGTTTCTGTATTTTCGCGACACACTTCACTAGCTGTTTTACTATCAGAATGAGCTGGCTGATGACATATCTTTCAATTACCTGTTTCAAGCCAGGTGGCTGTTCCTTTATTAGGCTTATCAAGCCGCTGGTGGATCAGTGTTGTCCTACCTTGCTTTTGCCAAATTTTGCTTTTGGCTTTCATGTTTGAAAGTGTAGGAGTTTGCCCCACTAACAGGTGTTGCTGTAAAAAAGGCATTTTCAAGTTGCACAAGGTTTATTTTGCCATTTTAGCTTGGTAGGATTCAGGAAGGTTTCTTTTTTCAATACAGATATGTGGTTTTCTTTATGGCAGGTTCTTGCAGAGCCACCTTGTTGCTTCAAATCAACGTGTTGAGTCTCCCCTAAAGATAGCTTGGACTAGGCTCGCAAGTCTTGTAGACGGTCTGTGCTCACCCCGCTCACTCGCATTATTTTGCCCTTCTTGCAATGTTTTTCTTAGGTGCAAGAGAGAAGTCTCTTGCATCCAGTGATTTGCATCTGCTACCTCTTACGCCGGCTGATGGAGTATTTGACATTCCCTGTCTGGGTGTACTGGGCCATAAAAGGATGCGCTAGCATATGAGCCCAGCATAATCGTTTCTCCGTGATCTTCAATCAATTAGTCCATCCTTGAGTCAGCACTGGCACGTCTGCTACCACTCAATTGTATATCTGGCTATCAACCCTAATATCTGTGCAATACTGACATAGTTGAATTTTTTCATATTTTTTTATCATCAGGTTTTTGATAGAAAAATTTGTTACCTAAATCAATCAAATCACACAGCATAGGTAAATACATTGTGAGAATACTGCTTGTCACCAATTAATGTCATTACAGGAGTAAACGAAGAGGTCTGGCAGAGGGCAGTGGCTGTAATGATCATGGCTTCAACATCTCAGAGCGAGCTGTTTTCTCTAGTAACCCTGATTCATTGTGCGGAAAGCACAGTGGCTACCTCAACCAGCATTACACCACAGTCACTTGTCATTACCCAATGGTGGCTCAGTTTGTTCAGATGCAACTTGAAGTTGACGGACCATCAAATATTTATGAATTTGAAGTACATGGATACCCACATGGTGGCATGTAATAGCCATGCTGCTATATCTAATACTTCATTGTTCAACCTATGTAGAAGTTTCCTTTAAAAATGATCTATAGGTAAAAAGTTTCTTCTAGAATTGCAATAAGAGGATTAGATCACATTTCTCTGTTTATGTCACCAAAATTCTAAGAGATTTTCATTCTTTAATAGTAATTAACTATTTTTGTTTGGTATGCTTCAAATCTATAGGTTACAGATCTTTCTATAACTTTAATAAGAATGATTGGATTAAATTATCTACATATATATTTATTTCACCAAAACATCCAAGTAAAGGCTTTTTATTATTTTATGGTAATTAAATTTATTGATTGGTATACTGCAAATTGATGAAAACTTTGGAATGTAGAAAACTGTTTAAATCTGCTCGACCCTCTAGATGCTTCTCCATAAATTGGAATAATTTACAATGACTAGTCAATTTACTAGTTCAATATTTGATTTTAAAAGTGTTTTGCATTGAAAAGTTAGGCTTTTTTTCAAAAACATAAATAATGCGTTTACTCTTTGAATGCTTTTAATTAATTTTATAGTAGAAACATTAAAGCTGACATTTGGTAAATTGATTTTTCTAGAGTCACAAAAATCATACTTTTACACCATTATCATGATGATTGACTTGCTATCTCATCACTAGGGTTACCAACCATATTGATGAGACTTTCATTTTGATGTAAATTGATCACTCTCGTCGGACATCTTTGGAAAGTAAAACTATTTTATTGTTTTTGCTGTAAAATTTCATAACTTAATACAATTTTGCCACTCCTAAAATTTTGAAGATTGTATCAGTTTTTAAAATAATATTTTACTATGTTAAATAACTTGATTTCGAAGAAAGATTACTCTGATATTGCAGGTTTCCAAAGCTTTTGTAATTGTTAGTATGTTAATGGAGAGCTCAGCTAACATTCTGGGAACTTTTGAAAACAACTTTAAAAAGACCAAAATTGAGTATTATCAAACTTTTGGTCTAAATAAAAAAATATTTGAAAGCAAATTTGTTTGCACTAGTTTGATGTATTAAAACTGTTGTTAAGAGCTATAAAAAAGTTTTTGGTTCTAAACTCTACATATCCAACATCAAGGTATTCTGTATATTGAGGTTCCTTCAAAATAACATTGTTACTGGAATAAGTCAGTGCCGAGGCAGTGCCAAGATCAATCCGAAATATCACTATCGCTTTAAAAGAACTGGAAGACATGTTTTAGGTAGAGTTTAAATAATGACTCACAATGCTGCAAGTGTTTAATTTATTGTCCATGCAATTGTTTTATGGTTGTTGTAATATGTTGATGTCGTAATATAACAAAATGACTTTTAAAAATTGTTAATACTTTCTTTTTGTGTTAACTAGATAATTAAAGAGTCAGGAAAGTTCTAATCAACTGCGCTGCTTGTTCAATAGTTTCAAATAAGATGTAATATCATTCTTTGATCACTTAAAACACAAACAGTGAACTGTAAAATGGGTGGAACAAAAGTTCATCGTGGTTTTTAGTACTACTGTACAAGAGCTGCTGCAACTTTTTACTTTTCTACAATTAAGAACACTAACAACTTCAAATTGAGGACAAAAATATACTCACCAATGATACTCATGAATTACAAATAGACTGTAGTACCCTACTATAAAGAACTGTATCATATAGCAGCACTTGTTGAAGTTTTTCTTGGGGGCTCATGCATGATTTTCTATAGTAAAGGTCCCGCACCTTTATCTCAGAGATCAACTGGTTATTCTTCCTGCGGCTGGTCTTTGGTTGGCTCAGCTGGTTTGAATAAATTGACCTGACCAGGTCTTTGCTCAACTCAACCCTTGAGATCGCAGCCAGATCAAAAAGTCCAGCTTGGTCAGTTTGCCAGTCAACTAAGAGGCATTGTCAGTTCACTAGTTAATTAACAGTTGAGTGGTGTATTCCCATGAAACAAATATACTTTGTGTGAGAAAAGATTTTACTTGTAATCTATTAAAAAAACTCATGTAATATCAATAATAAAAACTAATAAAACTAATAATGAATTTACTATAATATGAGCCATTTATGTCCATTCCATCTGTTCCTAGCGACACTTACATATGAGGGAATAATAAAACATCACCTCAGAATCAAACTCATGCAACCAGCTTAGTAGCCAGTCTTACTACTTAACTTTGCAACTCAACCAACTCAATAAATTATGGAATAGTTGTTTAGATAGCTGATACACTTCACATCTTTTCACAACGCACATGACTGCTCAGGTATACCGATCATATCCACAAGCTACCACAAGAAAGAATTGTGCGCTCTTATTGCATTAGTGAGACAATTCCAAGCAAATAACAGAAATGAAAAGCTGTTGATAGTTAGGCATGAATTACAACAACTTGAAGCTGCTACATTCTCAATCAAAGAAAGAAAATCCACCATCTACGCAGAGCATATAGAACTCTATTAAAGGTTGACTTGCAACAAAATTTACATTACAGTTATTTGGTATCAAAAAAATTCACCATGTCTTACTCTGTTTTTTGTAGGTGCTAAACATGTGGAAATGTGATCGCAAGCTCTTAAAAACTCAAAAACAAACAGTTAATCGCAGCATATCACAGAGCATATAGAACTCCACTAAGCATTTGACATTTTAATGCATACACATTCGTACTTGAGGTTGGTCTGTGAAAAATTCAAAAGCATAGTTTTAGTGAATTCGCCGATGCTTCTCCTACCACTTTTTTGAAAGCTGTTTGGAAAAGTGGTTATAATAGCACTCATAATTTACCAACAAATTATTTTGGTCTTTAAGACTTACACAAAAGAAATACCGACCCTATTGACAGTGCATATTAGAGTACAGACAATCCATTGCTCTTGATTTCAAGTGTTATCCATCATTTGTAAAAAGGTCAAAGCAATTGGTAACGCTTTCTAAAAACAGTAATGATGGTAAACAAACTGAAGTTTTATTAAAAACATAATGGCATAGTATAACAGTAAATCATCTCACTTACCAGCCAAGTTTATTTCTTAAATGTTTCAGTAAGCTCTTTTTGGTTTTGAGAGCAGTTTTTTCATTAACTTATGTAAGTGCTGGATAATGTTTGGTCTCTATATAAGAGGGTACTTGTTTCATGTGATTTTTAGAATGCATCTCTTACCCATTCTAAACTACTCAAAATATGTTTTTCCATTAAACGTAAACCGTTTTGAAAATTTAACGTTTTCAACTCAACAACTCATAAATACTTTAATGCAAGTTTGTGAAAAATGCAAATATGCGTAACTACATAGCAAAAGATTATTAGCAAGGTTATATTCAATTGTGTATAAAGAATGTATTCCTTAAATTTAAGATACGCTCTTTCATGTTAGCTTAATGAATTTAGATTGTATTTTAAGGATGGTGCTGTAAAAAGTACAATCAAACTTAAACCAATTATTGGAGTTCATAACTGAATTATTAACTTTCCCCATTTTCCTTTCAATAAATCTTTCTGTTTTGTTCATTGTTTTATCAGAACTGTAAATGTGTTTTTGAGGTTTTTCTTTATGAATAAAAACACATTTTGGCCTGTTTTCTTGAAATTTTTATTATAGAGACTGGAAATAAACACATTTCTACAATGTTATATATTTGCAAACACTAACTGACATGGTGACAGTAGAATCTTTAACACGTCAGCATTTTGTTGATTTACAAATTCACAAAGTTCATCAGCTTAATTAGGGTAAAGATTTGGCTTGATGTTTGTAGAAGTTACTGACACATTATTATATTTTAGGCTTTATATTAATTTGTTGCCCTTCCTTTTATTTTTCTAGCTATACCTTACCATATGAAGAAAGACTTTTAAGGGTACATGGGACCTCGACCGCACCAAATAAAATACCAAACTTTCAGAAAGATAGCTTTAGTCACTGAACATATTACAACAACAACAAAAGTAGATAACTTTGGTATTTGCTTTTTGTTACACAAAATTTAATTTACTTTTTTCCAAAAGTTCAAAATATACAATTAGCGCTACAAAACTAAAATATGCTTATTCAGGGCTTATTTATGGATTCAAGGTGAAAAGGTTTTGGTTGCATATGCCAGAGTTTTCCTGCACCTGACTATGTTGTAGAAACTTGGCCTGAGAAACCGTGATTGGCTGTGAGAGACCTAATCACTATAACCGACCTATAAAATGGTGTAGTCTTTCTGCCCTATTAATGAGCCAATTGTATGCATCAGGACATTTGGAGGAGTTTTCTTCTCTCATTAAGTAGAAACTTGAGTAGCATTGGGTGCTTGTATAACAGTTTCAGCAAAAAATATGTACAATGGTATTATTCAAAGTTAGGAATAGAAAAATGTAAAGAGATTGAGGGAAGGAGACAGCAGTGTTGAAACAAGTGGATATAATAAGATATTACAATAATTTTTTTTAATAACTTTTTTAATTTATTATATTAAGTTGTTCAGTGTTGAAACAAACAAATATAATTAAAACAATAATAAAAAATTACTAAAAATAAAGTATTTTACAAAATGGGTGAGACAAAAAACAATCAAAATGGCATAATAAGGAATCAAAAAGGTTTCCATCGACTGGATAAATTTCAAAATTAGTATCAAATTATTTATGCATTTTCAACAGTATTTTTGAAAAACCCATTGTTTTCTTATTGACTACAGTTGGTCTCTACAGACAGTATTCCTCAAATACAAGTAATGTGGGTGGGACTATTATGTAGCATTTGCTCATAAAACTCAACTTACTCAGTTTTTTTAAATCTATAAAATAATCACATGGAAAACTGATAATTAATTTAAAAAGATTGTTATATAAATATAATAATTAGCTGAGCAAAATTAAAACATAATAAATAAAAACAATAGAAAATAAATTTTTTTATATTGAAGCAACAAATACATCAATACTGTTCAAACCTACACTAGATTATACTGTACATGTAGATTTAGGTGTAACGTTTTTGTAAAAAAATGACATAAAATATAAACAGTATAAAATGTAAAATATAACAAAAAGTAAAAGACGTTTGTTGACAGTTTTGTTTCTGTATTATATCAATGATAGAAAGGTTTTAACACATTTGACAACATAAAACGGCATTTATAGCATTGGCTTACTTGCTTTTTTCTATAAATCTTTTAAAACTAAACCCTCAGGTTACGATGAGATCACTGTCAAAACTCTGACAGTCTGTTTTTAATAAAGTAAATAAAGTGTAACAATAATCTAAAGACATAGGAAACTTACTGATACTGCGGTTCAGTAATTTTACCTGAAAACTTAAAAAAATTCTAGTATGTGAGGGTCAGATTTGTAGCTTAGGCTTTAAAAAGTATTTGTAAAACATTGTTCAAAATTACAAAATATAATTATGCTAGATTTTAGGTAAAGTCTGAGGTGAGAATACACCACATCTTTGAAAGTGAGTACACAACTTTCATCACACAAGATATTTATACATATAATATTAATGACTCAGTTATAATTATTATAAAGTTATGTATAAATTTAATATTTAAAACACAGTTAAGTAAAAATACACTTAGCTAATGGCTACTAGGTTGTAGTTAAAGATTCCAGTTTTTTTAGACAAACAGAAGACTTTTTCCCTAAATTTCTGTCCCCAATAACATGCGATTTCACAAAAAAGATTTGCAGAGACTATTTGGTATGTTTTCATTTTATCCACATTGCTATTATTTTACTCCATGGAACCTTTTGTACAGTAAAATAATTTCAAAAACATGTAGTTTTGTTTTACATATGAAAGAATCTAAAGTATATATTATGTATATGCATTATATAAAAATATAGAAGTCTCATCAGAAAATTAGTTAAGTCAAAAAAGAAACCTCTAAACTCTGTAAAATGACTATATATTAATTTAGTAGTTTTTAGACAAAGTTTAAGTTGCGACAGCTACATTGTTTTGTTCGTAGCACTCCTCAGACAGGGACCTGTGTAAAACAGTGTTGGAGAATGATTGCCTGATGAGTGTTACATGTAAAACAAAAATGTAGATGCCAGCTGAAATTTTTTTGGAAAACAAGCCTAATTATATATACATTCATATATGGGTCATGCTCTCAAAGACCATGGTTAGGTTGGGTTCGTGAGATTTCGAGTTATCTACATATGTACAGTAGCAGAAGGAAACAATTCTCACAGTAATTTTACAGAAAAACATTGATTTGAGCTTAATTACAGCAGATTTTATGGCCAATAAACTGAATGCACGTTTTCCATTAACACTAAAACATAGTTCTGAGAAAACTGGTGTCAAAGTTTGAAAAACAAAAAAACAATGCAAAACTTTATTGACATTTTAAAACCCCATAGCAATCAATATCAACAAGTTGTGATATTTATCTACATTTCTGTATTCATATGCCAACACTATGCTTAATTCAAATATTTAAACATATTTCAGCTGGCTGTCATTTGAGTAGTTATATATCTATTACAAAATGTTTTGCTTATTTATAATTTTGCAGATATTAAAAACGACTTGACAGTATTGCAATTCAGAGCACAGCCGTATTATTATCACAATTCAGGGCACAGCCGTGGTAGTATCACTATCACAATCTTTATAAAGAAAATAATTGTAAAATATTGCAAACCATCAGACACCATCTCCTCCGATCTTGCAAAATTAAAGAATTATTCTTATAATTAAATCTCATAATAATCTTATAAGAGTTGTTAGGAAAAAATTTTCATCATTCCTTATACGTTCAATTGTTCCTGGCATCAATTGGAATACCAAGTACTTTTTAAAAGTGTCCAAAATGTCAGAGTTATCTTTAAGACTGACAAAAAAAAGAAACATTTACTTTTATCTTATCCCATTTTTTGGTACCTCCCGTTTAGCGGAGCAACAATTTAAAAGTTTTTTTCAAAGATTTGATACTTGTATAAAAGTGACCAAGAAAATTACAAAATGACTTCACCAGTAACACAGCAATGTCAGTTGTTAAATTTACATTTTAACAATAAACACGTGCTGACAGGGTTGAATGATTTGGTTTGTAAGTTACTCTCAGTAAATCATCAAATCACAAAAAAATGGTTAACTTTTGTATTTTCACTAACAACTTATGGCGAGTAATTAAACTAGTCAAGCAGTACATTTTTAATTAATGTAAAAAAATTCTTACCAAAAGCATTTGAAAGTTATAGTCGCCAGCTACTAGTTAACCTCATAATCTATACTGAAGATAAATTTAGACTTTCTTTAGGTAGAGTCATGACTACATGTACATTAATTATTTTTAAACATTGTTCAATAAAAAGTTTTTGTATTAAGTTTCAAAAAGAACATCCAAAAATAGATACTGAATAAGCATCGAGGAGTTAATTCACCATGAATAATATATATCAGGTAGATAACTCCCAAAGCTAATATGCTGCCATTTAGCTAATCTAATGCTCAAGTGTCTTAAAAAAGGTTAGTTACGCAAACTGTTACAAAAGTACTAGGCAATAACTGCAAATGTAGAAAAATTGCCCTTTAATATTTCTTAATCTAAAAAAATTGGTTTTACTAAGGTTCTTTATTACAAAAAGTTAATGATTGGCCGATAAGAAAATTTTATATCCAGTGCATTTTGTGGTTCATGAATCCTATCTGTAGCAGTATTGGCGTTCTCTTTGAGATTCTTTTACAAGTTTTGCAACCACATCATATCAATGCTTATAATTTTTTATAACAGAGGTAACTTTAGGTGTTGGAGTGAATATAAGTAATAACTACAGGCCATGTTTTATGCATCGTTATCTTTACTGTTAAATACTTTCTAGGTAAATGGCTCAACTAATTTTACTATATTCTGGGTCGCTTTCATGTTAAATGATTGTGTTTCATTTATAAATTGATTTGTATAAATCTCAATGTTTGTCTGTCATTCATCTGTCCAGTCATAGCGATTAAGTATTAGCCACAAAAACTTACCATTAAATGCCGATTTTCAACTTTGATCAGAAGTTTGCTAAAAAGTGTGTGTAACTACAAGGCTATGCTGTTCTTATAACATTACCCGTTCTTACCATATATGGTATATTCTTTTTTTCAACTGCTCAGGCTATACTATTAATTAATACTGTGCACCCTTTAGTTATGATGTCTTTGGTAAATCATGTATGTTACATATACTGTATACTTGTAAATACATTACTTACTCTCATTTTCATGTAAGTGCTCTGTCACTATCACTCACTGTTATCCTATGATGTCTAACTCATTTAATCACATAAAATCGCATTCTAATAGTCCCATCACAAAGTAAAAAATTTTCTGGTTGGGTTTAGCTGCATTCCTAATTAAATAGAGCACTGCCATCACCATTCTATGGAGTGCCATTTGTAAAATTTTGTGATATTCACACTATAAAAACATATTTAGTATATCAGTTTACATGTATAATATGTGAAGGTTCATGTTTAGTATGCTAACTTACATATTTAGTATGCCAACTGACATGTTTAGTATTTGAAGATTCGTGTTTAGTATGTCAGTTCACATGTTTTATATGGCAAGGTTCATGTTTAGTTTGCTAATTTACATGTTTAGTATGTGAAAATTGTTGTTTAGTATGTCAAAATTCATGTTTGGTATGCTAACTTTAATGTTTTGTATTGCGAAACGCGCATGTTCGCTATTCCGTTGCGATCCTGTTTGATATGCCAATACACATGTTTGTTATTCAACTTTTATTTTATATGCGATCTCCTTTTTATTACATTTCGAAGAAATGCTCCTAAGTCAATCGCGCCCTTTTTACACGTAGCCCGCGGCCCATCGCTAAATAGTTGACAAACTATTTAGCGTAAGTAGTCAGTAGTCGTAACTCAGTAAGTCGACGGATAACTTCCCCAATATATTAGAAATAAAAAGGCCGATGAAGAAATCCACGTCGTTGTTACTACAAAACAGAACAGCAACCTACAATACTCACTTGCTGAGGTAAAGAAAATCAGATGTAGAAAGTTGAGTCTTAATAGAATCTTGCCTTACCTTTTTTTCAAAGTCCAAGTAACTTGAATTTGAAAGATTTTTTTATTAAACGAACGAATGTGGCAAAGCTAGCTTCGGATGCACGCGGTGAGGAAATCTCGCTAGTGTCTTTGCTCTCCAGGGTCATCGATCGAAATTCTCCAAGTTTGCCAACTATTTAGCGATGGGCCGCGGGCTACGTGTAAAAAAGGGCGCGATTGACTTAGGAGCATTTCACCGAAATGTAATAAAAAGGAGATCGCATATAAAATAAAAGTTGAATAACAAACATGTGTATTGGCATATCAAACAGGATCGCAACGGAATAGCGAAAATGCGCGTTTCGCAATACAAAACATTAAAGTTAGCATACCAAACATGAATTTTGACATACTAAACAACAATCTTCACATACTAAACATGTAAATTAGCATACTAAACATGAACCTTGCCATATAAAACATGTGAACTGACATACTAAACACGAATCTTCAAATACTAAACATGTAAATTGGTATACTAAATATGTAAGTTAGCATACTAAACTTGAATCTTCACATATTAAACATGTAAACTGATATACTGAAAATGTTTTTATAGTGTGAATATCACAAAATTTTACAAATGGCACTCCATACCATTCTCATTTACTAGCCTATGTCCACCTACCATGGTGATTGAAAGCTTCATGAAATGAGCAACTCCTCATTAAAACGCATTTGGCATCTCTTTAAGCAGAAAACTCTTTTAATTTGTAGTGCCAGCAATGAACTTTAAAAAAACATTTTTAGAAAACCACTAATTATATGCATATTTCAAAAATCCACAAAAATCATTGCTGCATATAGCAAGATACCTCTCACAACAACATTTGAAAACAATCGGTGCAAAATTTACCTTCGAATACTCTCCAGTGCTGGTAGTTGCTCCACTCTCCATAGCTTCCTACTAATTTATGACCTGAACCAGGTTAAGTGAACAAAGCAATGATGTTGTGTTGAAAAGAATGTGACTAATTAAGTAGAACACAATGCTGAGCTGAGATGCATTAGATTGCTCAGTCTAGTATAGTTAATAGGTTTATGAATACAGTATACTCACAAATAAATTATTCAAGCTCATTTACATGTAAGTGTGCTGTCACTATCACTCAAGTTATCCTATGATAAGTGTGATTCATTTAATCACATAAAGTCTCCTTCTTATGATACCATCATAAAGTAAAAATCCTTTTGGTTGGGTTTATCTACACTCTTAAATAAAGCACAGCTATCACCATTCTCATTTACTAGCCTATTTCCACCTGAAAAGTGATGATAATTTTCATGAAACGAGGAACACTTTGTCTAAACGCATTTGGCACCTATTTAAGCAAAAAACATCTTCCAACTGTAGTGCGAACAATCAAATTTTGAGAAATGACAAAAACAACCATTAATTGTAGGTATATATAAAAAAATGCAAAATTCCCTGCACTATATATCTAGATATCTCTCACAACCACAGTTGAAAACAATTGAAGCAATATTTAACGTTGCATCCTCTCTAGCGTTGGCGCTTGCTCCACTCACCATGGCTTCCTACTTAAAATTATGGCCTGGATTAGGTTAATTTTACAAAGCAATGATGTTGTGTCACTAAGAATATGACAAACTAAATAGGAAACAATGATGAGCTGAGATGCATTAGATTGCCCAGCCTGGTATAGTTAATAGGATTATGGATACGGTAAACTTGTGAATAAATTATTCAAGCTCATTTACATGTAAGTGCGCTGTCGCTATCACTCAAGTTATCCTATGGTAAGTGTGATTTATTTAATCATTTAGCATTATCAAGTATTTTATAGTGGTGAAAGTGTAAAAAAGACTAAAGGTCAAGTTTAGCAGATAAATAAAAAAAGAAACTATTCAAAATTGTTGCGCTAGAAACTGTACTTTCAGCCTGTCCGAGAATCAGCTATATGCAAGCTGTATTTTGTCTCTCACCGTAATGGATATTTTATACACTAGTTCTTTGTGGTTTTATTGATAACAGATAGTTGCAGAGCCCGAGGTGACAACTCGTGAGCCTCGACCTCCAGATGCTTTTTTATAATACAATATAGACCCTTGCCATGAAATTTACTTTTATTCCAAAGCTAGAATTGTAAGACAAAATAGTTGCATAGAAGGGTATATAAATCTTCTGTAACCATGTAATGCTAACACCCCATAGTAAAAACCATCACAATTTAAATAGATGCGGTACATACTAAAACTATGTAGATATGCTGTTATGATACATAATATGTTAAATATGTATTTAAATAATATTTTAACCATGGTAACTATTGATACCTACAGTAACTTTGGAGTATTCTTTATATTTGGTTGTTATGGCCTGTAAATAATGTAGCATTACAGTTTACTATGTACAGTACATGCCTTAGGGATCTTTTACCATTGAGGCAGTTGTGTACCATAAGCGTTTAATTTAACTTAAATAAATTTAGCATCCTAAAAACTTACTGAAAAGTTAGTTTTATTGTCGATTTTACTCTACAAAACTGCACCTTTGTCACAAACTAAAAAATAGATGTTTTTTCTGCTTTCAGTTTTGTTTTTACTTTAACTAATAACCAATAATGCCGAAAAGTGAAATACCAAGCATCGCCTCTCTTTTTTACATTGTGGGAACGATTTTTGCAAACGACAAACTGGCATTTTTGTTATACGATGTAATCAGCCCACCAAGTGGCACAATCAAATGTCAAAATGAGCTTTGGTTGATATTGGATGGCAAAAAAATATTTGACATGGCGAGGGTTTCAAAGCCTCGTGTTCTACGTCATGCCGTAAAAAAAATATACAAAATTATCATACTAACTCGAGGGCACACTGTGGATGGCTTAGGTTCTTTATACGTAGTTATCTAATAATAGTGTAATCGTATTAGACTATGATAACCAAGTTTTCATCACTATTTATTGGTGTTGACAGTGATAGTAGTAACAGTGATCACTGTAAAGTTTTGGTAGTGACAGTGGTCACTGTGGAAGTGTTGGTAGTGATAGTGGTTACCGCAAAGGTTTTGGTAGCAATAGCAGTCACCATTAAAATGTTGATAGTGGAAGTAGTTAAGTAGATAAAATGGGAGTGTGTACAGGAAATAGTGCTGGAAGTGAAGAGGAGAGAGCTTTTTGTGATGGCATAAGGTTAACCAAGCCAGAGGCTTTGTCAATTGAAACTACCCTAATGGAGTCAGGTAACAAGCTTCATCAGTTATTACGTTCAGTTGATAGTAGCTAAAGTTTGTCAAAAAAATAAACTGCCTGTTGTCTTATGGTGTTTTGGAACTAAGGATATACTGGCATTTGAGCTGAAAGCAATTGTGGTGGTCAACAAAAATGTGGTGAGTGATGAAAGCCGGTGGATTGAGAAATATTAGACAGTAGCTCGTAGTATCAAACTCATCGGCCTTAAACACACTCTCACTAGTAGAGGTGTGCTTGACTGGCATCCCAAGGAGAAGCTTCTCCTAGGTCAAACCCAACTGCAAAACAGAGGGGATGCCAGAGAGCTCAGCGTTTCTATAGGCCACAGCTCATTATTTTCATCCTGATTCTTAAATTGTCCAGATCCGTTGCTCGCAATCCTCTACCAGACCTTGGCTAAATGATGTATAACCATTTTGAATTCATCATCATTCTTCCAGTTTTTGACTGCTGCATCAGTATTTTAGCCTAAACATTTCTTCCTCAAACTTTTGCATCCTTCTCAACCTCCATTGCCTTTCTCTCATAACCGTCTCTCCCTGAATTACCTTCACTGGACACCTCAGCTGAAAATACATGTAGTACACCTTTCTCTATTACATATACTGGTATAGGTACTTTTTAGGGCCTCCTCTCATATCAGCATGACTGTGTTCCCTAGCATGCCCCTTAGTCACTTTTTACCTCAACTAAATAACTGTCCCCCTCAACTAACAATGTCTCAATCACTGTCTTAATGCTGACTTGCAATTTTTTGCTATTACTAATTATTTGATTGACTGTGTACTTCTATTATTCTATTACAGCACACCCACTATTCACTAATCCCTTAGTTTCAAAAATTTACAATTCTTGATATTTAGATCAGTATTTTTGTGTGAGGTTTTTGGAAACTGACCTTCTTTGAAGCACGACAAGTTTATTCAGGAGTAACGGTTCTCAATAAAAGTGACCTGACTAGCAAAAGTTCGGACGCCTACAATCTACCTTTACACTTCTACAAGTGTAAGCGTACCTATACACTTATCAACTGTTACATGCTCAAGTTTGCTCGTGCATTACGCTTACCCCTGCAAAGACATTTCGCTCTTTCAACTAAGTTATGCTAAAAAGTTTTTTTTCATTTTTTCAACATGTAAACTTGCGTGTTCATAGTCTTGTGGTTACTTTCTGAATAAACAACCACATTTTTATCTACATTCAAACAAACACCATCAGAATTTTCTAAAAATGTGGATAGTTTCTCTAACAGTGAGTTTAATGTATTGGCTTGTTAATATCAACATCGGTTTCAGTATCAAACATAAACTCAGCAATAATTTAACTTTCTAAGCTTTAAACTATTGCACTACTCTTTGGTCTAGTAAGTGGTCTTCACCGTACGTATCTCTAGAGCAAACAATTCATACACGTTTTGCCCTGTTACGCTCACCGTACCTTTCATCCCGTTTATTCGTTTCTCACCTCTAACTCTGTCTCTTTTTCTGACTTCTCTCACTTTTTATTCCAACTATCTCTCTATCAAACCTGTTCATTATACTCGAAAAATCTTTCAAAACTCAAAAACTTCCTCTGCCTCTATAGCTCCTTTGCTTACAAGCTCGGCTACTAAACTTCTCCTAGCTGTGAAGCTTATTTACCTCTTTAGGGCTTGTTATGGATTCAAGGTGGAAAAGTTTTATTCGCATATGCCAGAGTTTTCCTGCACCTGACTATGTTGTAGAAACTTGGCCTGAGAAACCCTGATTGGCTGTGAGAGACCTAATCACTATAACCGACCTATAAAATGGTGTAGTCTTTCTGGCCTATTAATAAGCCAATTGCATGCATCAGGACATTTGGAGGAGTTTTCTTCTCTCATTAAGTAGAAACTTGAGTAGCATTGGGTGCTTGTATAACAGTTTCAGCAACAAATATGTACAATGGTATTATTTACAGTTAGGAATAGAAAAGTATAAAGTGATTGAGAGAAGGAGACAACAGTGTTGAAACAAGTGGATATAATAAGATATTACAATAATTTTTTTCAATAAATTTTTTAATTTATTATAATAAGTTTTTCAGTGTTGAAACAAACAAATATGATAAAAACAATATTTAAAAATCACTAAAAATAAAGTATTTTACAAAATGGGTCAGAAAAAAAACAATCAAAATGGCAAAATAATAGGGAACCAAAAAGGTTTCCATCGACTGGATAAATTTAAAAATTAGTATCAAATTATTTATGCATTTTCAACAGTATTTTTGAAAAACCCTTTGTTTTCTTCTTGACTACAGTTTGTCTCTTCAGACAGTGTTCCACAAATACAAGTAATGGGGGTTGGACTATTATATAGCATTTGCTCATAATAATCAACTTACTCAGTTTTTTCAAATCTATAAAATAATCACATGGAAAACTGATAATTAATTTAAAAAGATTGTTATATAAATATAATAATTAACTGAGCAATATTAAAAAATAATAAATAAAAACAGTAGAAAATAATTTTTTTTATATTGAAGCAATAAATACATCAATACTGTTTAAACCTACACTAGATTATACAAATAGATTTAGGTGTAACGTTTTTGTAAAAAAATGACATAAAATATAAACAGTATAAAAATGTGAAATATACCAAAAAGTAAAAGACGTTTGTTGACAGTTTTGTTTCTGTATTATATCAATGATAGAAAGGTTTTAACACATTTGACAACATAAAACGGCATTTATAGTATTGGCTTACTTGCTTTTTTTCTATAAATTTTTTGAAACTAAACACTCAGGTTACGATGAGATCACTGTCAAAACTCTGACAGTCTGTTTTTAATAAAGTAAATAAAGTGTAACACTAATCTAAAGACATAGTAGACTTACTGATACTGCGGTTGAGTAATTTTACTTGAAAACTTTGAAAAATTTTAGTATGTGAGGGTCAGATTAGTAGTTTAGACTTTAAAAAGTATTTGTAAAACATTGTTCAAAATTACAAAATATAATTAGGCTAGATTTTAGGTAAAGTCTGATGTGAGAATACACCACATCTTTGAAAGTGAGTACACAACTTTCATCACACAAGATATTTATACATATAATATTAATGACTCAGTTATAATTATTATAAAGTTATGTATAAATTTAATATTTAAAACACAGTTAAGTAAAAATACACTTAGCTAATGGCTACTAGGTTGTAGTTAAAGATTCCAGTTTTTTTAGACAAACAGAAGACTTGCTCCCTAAATTTCCGTCCCCAATAACATGCGATTTCACAAAAAAAGATTTGCAGAGACTATTTGGTATGTTTTCATTTTATCCACATTGCTATTATTTTACTCCATGGAACCTTTTGTACAGTAAAATAATTTCAAAAACATGTAGTTTTGTTTTACATATGAAAAAATCTAAAGTATATATTATGTATATGCATTATATAAAAATATAGAAGTCTCATCAGAAAATTAGTTAAGTCAAAAAAGAAACCTCTAAACTCTGTAAAATGACTATATATTAATTTAGTAGTTTTTGGACAAAGTTTAAGTTGCGACAGCTACATTGTTTTGTTCGTAGCACTCCTCAGACAGGGACCTGTGTAAAACAGTGTTGTAGAATGATTGCCTGATGAGTGTTACATGTAAAACAAAAATGTAGATGCCAGCTGAAATTTTTTTGGAAAACAAGCCTAATTATATATACATTCATATATGGGTCATGCTCTCAAAGACCATGGTTAGGTTGGGTGTGTGAGATTTCGAGTTATCTACATATGTACAGTAGCAGAAGGAAAAAATTCTCACAGTAATTTTACAGAAAAACATTGATTTGAGCTTAATTACAGCAGATTTTATGGCCAATAAACTGAATGCACGTTTTCCATTAACACTAAAACATAGTTCTGAGAAAACTGGTGTCAAAGTTTGAAAAACAAAAAAACAATGCAAAACTTTATTGACATTTTAAAACCCCATAGCAATCAATATCAACAAGTTGTGATATTTATCTACATTTCTGTATTCATATGCCAACACTATGCTTAATTCAAATATTTAAACATATTTCAGCTGGCTGTCATTTGAGTAGTTATATATCTATTACAAAATGTTTTGCTTATTTATAATTTTGCAGATATTAAAAACGACTTGACAGTATTGCAATTCAGAGCACAGCCGTATTATTATTACAATTCAGGGCACAGCCGTGGTAGTATCACTATCACAATCTTTATAAAGAAAATAATTGTAAAATATTGCAAACCATCAGACACCATCTCCTCCGATCTTGCAAAATCAAAGAATTATTCTTATACTTAAATCTCATAATAATCTTATAAGAGTTGTTAGGAAAAAATTTTCATCATTCCTTATACTTTCAATTGTTCCTGGCATCAATTGGAATACCAAGTACTTTTTAAAAGTGTCCAAAATGTCAGAGTTATCTTTAAAACTGACAAAAAAAGAAACATTTACTTTTATCTTATCCCATTTTTTGGTACCTCCCGTTTAGCGGAGCAACAATTTAAAAGTTTTTTTCAAAGATTTGATACTTGTATAAAAGTGACCAAGAAAATTACAAAATGACTTCACCAGTAACACAGCAATGTCAGTTGTTAAATTTACATTTTAACAATAAACACGTGCTGACAGGGTTGAATGATTTGGTTTGTAAGTTACTCTCAGTAAATCATCAAATCACAAAAAAATGGTTAACTTTTGTATTTTCACTAACAACTTATGGCGAGTAATTAAACTAGTCAAGCAGTACATTTTTAATTAATGTAAAAAATTCTTACCAAAAGCATTTGAAAGTTATAGTCGCCAGTTACTAGTTAACCTCATAATCTATACTGAAGATAAATTTAGACTTTCTTTAGGTAGAGTCATGACTACACGTACATTAATTATTTTTAAACATTGTTCAATAAAAAGTTTTTGTATTAAGTTTCAAAAAGAACATCCACAAATAGATACTGAATAAGCATCGAGGAGTTAATTCACCATGAATAATATATATCAGGTAGATAACTCCCAAAGCTAATATGCTGCCATTTAGCTAATCTAATGCTCAAGTGTCTTAAAAAAGGTTAGTTACGCAAACTGTTACAAAAGTACTAGGCAATAACTGCAAATGTAGAAAAATTGCCCTTTAATATTTCTTAATCTAAAAAAATTGGTATTACTAAGGTTCTATATTACAAAAAGTTAATGATTGGCCGATAAGAAACTTTTGTATCCTGTGCATTTTGTAGTTCATAAAACCTATCTGTACCAGTATTGGCGTTTTCTTTGAGATTCTTTTAGAAGTTTTGTAACCACATCATATCAATGCTTATAATTTTTCATACCAGAGGTAACTTTAGGTGTTGGAGTGAATATAAGTAATAAATAACTACAGGCCATGTTTTATGCATCGTTATCTTTACTGTTAAATACTTTCTAGGTAAATGGCTCAACTAATTTTACTATATTCTTGGTCGCTTTCATGATAAATGATTGTGTCTCATCTATAAATTGATTTGTATAAATCACAATGTTTGTCATTCATCTGTTCAGTCATAACAATTAAGTATTAGCCACAAAAACTTACCATTAAATAACGCTTTTGAACTTTGATCAGAAGTTTGCTAACAAGTGTGTGTAACTACAAGGCTAAACTGTTCTTATAACACTACTCGTTCTTACCATATATGGTATATTCTTTTTTTCAACTGCTCAGGCTAAACTTTTAATTAATACTGTGCACCCTTTAGTTATGATGTCTTTGGTAAATCATGTACGTTACATATACTGTATACTTGTAAATACATTATTCAAGTTCATTTACATGTAAGTGTGCTGTCACTATCACTCAAATTATCCTATGATAAGTTTGACTCATTTAATCACATAAAGTCTCCTTCTTATGATACTATCATGAAGTAAAAATCTTTTTGGTTGGGTTTAACTACACTCTTAAATAAAGCGCAGCCATCACCATTCTCATTTACTAGCCTATTTCCACCTGAAAAGTGATGAAAATTTTCATGAAAAGAGGAACAGTTCGTCTAAACGCATTTGGCACCTATTTAAGCAAAAAACGTCTTCCAATTGTAGTGCAAACAATCAAATTTTGAAAAATGAAAAAACAACCATTAATTGTAGGCATATTTAAAAAAAAATGCAAAATTCCTTGCGCTATATATCTAGATATCTCTCACAACCACAGTTGAAAACAATTGAAGCAATATTTAACGTTGCATTCTCTCTAGCGTTGGTAGTTGCTCCACTCTCCATGGCTTCCTACTTAAAATTATGGCCTAGATTAGGTTAATTTTACAAAGCAAGGATGTTGTGTCACAAAGACTATGACAAATTAAATAGGACACAATGATGAGCTGAGATGCATTAGATTGCCCAGCCTGGTATAGTTAATAGGTTTATGGATACGGTAAACTTGTGAATAAATTATTCAAGCTCATTTACATGTAAGTGCGCTGTTGCTATCACTCAAGCTATCTTATGATAAGTGTGATTTATTTAATCATTTAGCATTGTCAAGTATTTTATAGTGGTAAAAGTGTAAAAAAGACTAAAGGTCAAGTTTAGCAGATAAATAAAAAAAGAAACTATTCAAAATTGTTGCGCTAGAAACTGTACTTTCAGCCTGTCCGAGAATCAGCTATATTCAAGCTGTATTTTGTCTCTCACCGTAACGGATATTTTATACACTAGTTCTTTGTGGTTTTATTGATAACAGATAGTTGCAGAGCCCGAGGTGACAACTCGTGAGCCTCGACCTCCAGATGCTTTTTTATAATACAATAGACCCTTGCCATGAAATTTAATTTTATTCCAAAGCTAGAATTGTAAGACAAAATAGTTGCATAGAAGGGTATATAAATCTTTTGTAACCATCTAATGCTAACATCCCATAGCCAACGCCTTCAAAATTTAAATGAATGTGGTACATACTAAAATATGCAGCAAAATACTATATAAAATTAGTAACTGCTGATATGATACATAATCCTCTGTCTCTAATAACAGCTCTTCCTCTTAACTATCTCAACTACCAAACTTCTCTTAGCTGTAAAGCCTATTTACCTCTCTTTTTTCATACCAATTGTCTTTCTGACACCTGTTCATAGTCTTATCTTTGCATCTACTCTCCTTATCTTGATTGTTTTTTCTCACATTGTGTGAGCTTTCTCTGTCTCTATATCTCTCAACGACTATTTGGACTCTCATTTTTATTATAGCTGATGTTATGGTTTCTCTCTAATCTGTTGTTGGTACTATGAGATACTTGGCTTTTCCACATTTATTTTTGAAGTATCGGGTTAGATTACATCATTACCCACAATAAATTTAGTCGTTGGACCCCTCTTTAACATATGGTTACAAAGCCTCAAATTGTTGCAAACTCCATGTTCACTACATTGTCCGCATTTTTCTCCATGTATAGAAACACACCTCTCTCAGCTATTGTTCAGCTGTTATATATGTTATGTTATTGTTGTTTATATAGCGCCTACTTTCTCTGTCCTTACTATACTCTCAATTTTTTGCTCCATACCTGCCATAATCGTGCACACCATTTCTATCATCATCATTTTCACTACCTCTAGAGCGACTTAAAAAGACTAACTACCTTCTGAATAATATATTTCATTATCATTCTTAGACTACTGTGCTTGGCTGTTGTACCAATCACCTTTGCTACTTTCTTCTTAAATTAACTTCTCAAGTCAACATGTCCCCTCTTGGCTTTAACAAATTTGTGCATGTTATATGCCATTTGAGGAGCTCACAATGCCTCATTTAACATACTCCATGTGCAATCTGCTTTCATCATTGAGTTCAAATTTACTCTTGTATCTCCTAACCCATTAACTGCAACTATTAGAGCAAAACTTAGCCAATCATCATTTTAGTAGACTAGTCATATCTACTAAAACTCACTGCAAAAATTTTTTGATCACTTTCACCAGTTGTCTGTTTAGCTATCAGGAATTTACGCACTTTCACAAACATAGTCTTCTACCTAACATACTATTCCTGAAAGGTTAATACTGCCTCTACTTTATTCCAGTCATAAAATTACATCTAAAGGGCAGTATCAAAAATTAAATCCGAAGTTAAATCTGTCTAAAGTTACAAAAATGTACCAAAAAGGAGGGTTTCATTTTTCCACTGACTTATATGTCATCTAATACTACCCACTAAAAATTCCCCTGTCCTACAGCCCACCACCAAAGCGATATTGGAAAAAAGAAAGCGTGCTGATGGTTGAGAAATGCAATATTAGCAGTCAAATTGCACTGCAGGGCAATAGGATAACTGAAATGGTAGCTGTAATGTACTGGGTGTGGGTGTTATTATGTACAACAAACAGCAATAATGAAAGGAAAAGATTATATGTTTATATCTCTCCTGCAATAGGAGAAATGCAATGTTAGAAGTAAAATGCACTGATATTATTAGAATAACCAATAGTATTAATATAGCAATACAGTAATAATAGAAAACCAATGCACAAGTTTGTTTACATTTCAAAATGTCATAGCAAACAATATCAAGTAGTTGTGATATTTATATAGACTTTTAGAAAATATATTTAACAGAAATATTTAGAAAAAACAATAATAGTAACAGATTGCCCAACATCGATCACTATATACTTTGAATTTGTAATTTCAAATGCTTAATGAAATGAATAATGTTAATTGCCGAAGGTTTCGGCAATTAACATAGGAGTACAGAAATCGTTTCGATTTTGCCAATTTCAATTTTTTCATTTTCATTTTCATTTGCCGACACGTTTGAGTACTTTGGTATTCTAACTAATGTTCAATGCAGTGTAAGTAAAGGAAGTGATGATGATATTTTTAACGGTTCATATGAGATTATTACAATAATTAATTATAAGTTTGGATAACTACAGAACAATGACTACGTAGTACAGATTTTCTAAAAATCTAACGCAGTGTAAGTGAAGGGAATGATGATGATATTTTTTTTAACGGTTCTAATGAGATTATTAAAATAATTAATTATAAGTTTGGTTGACTACAAAACAATGACTACGTAGTAAAGATTTTCTAAAAATCTATAAAAATATCACAAATTCGTGATATTGTTAGCTATGACATTTTGAAATGTAAACAAAATTGTGCACCGGTTTTATATTATTACTATATTAATAATATTGGTTATTCTAATAATATCAGTGCATTTTACTTCTAATATTGGCCAATATTGAATTTTTCCTATTGCAGGGGGAAGAGATATAAACATATAATATTTTCTATTCATTATTGCTATTTGTTGTATATAATAACGCTCACACCTAGTGCATTACAGCTACCATTGCAGTTATCCTATTGCACAGCAGTGCCATTTGACTGCTAATATTGCATTTGCCAACCATCCGTACCCTTTCTTTTTTTTCAATATCACTTTGGTCGTGGGCTGTATGACAGGGGAATTTCTAGTTTAGTAGATGTTATATTAGTTAACGTAAAACCATAAAGAAGTTATTTTGTGTTAGATATGATAGCTAAAATCAAATTCAACTTGCAAATAATATTTAGGTTATGTCTATCATAACCTACATTTTAGCATGTCTATAACATTTATTAAATTCCCATTTTACAGCTGTCATAGAACATATTTTCAAATTAAAGGATATTCCGACTCTTTAACGAAAAGGGTTAATACAGTCAGCATATTTGGTATGGTTGACAACAAAATTGTTCATTTGGAGTCTCTTGATGCAGAAATAATTATGTGAAACTCATGACAGTGTCAGACACTGCTAAAAGGTTTCATTACTAGCAGTGTTTGCTTTAAAGCCCTAAGTTTATTGACGAACAAGTTTTAATTTGAGTTTTTAAAGAACTACATTTACATTTACAAATGCCGAAAATATTTTACATAGTATTTTAGATTGTAAAAGTATTGTATTTTAAAATAAGTTATGATATGAATTTTATGGTTTTATTCAACAATAGTTACAAATAGGTTTTATAAAAATGGCACGAAAAACGATCCAAGCTCTACAACAAGAAACTGATGACAATTATATGTATGCGGAAACTAGAGAAGCCTTGAAGTTGTATATTTGGTACAGGTAATATTGAATTGGTACAGGTAATATTGAATTTATAAAAGGTTATAGAATACCCCATAATATTTTCGTATACACTTATTATATTGCACCTTTATTTTTATTGAAAAGTGATTTGAAATGTTGTTTCATATTTCAGTAGAACCTCTTATAACAAATAAATCCTTTTATTTAAACTTCAAATAACATGAAGATTTAATGTGATGTTGTTCCATAAAACAAAAAAAGTCATAACATAAAGTCAGGTCGGTTTTCAAATTAAACTTAAAGGGTTACTAGTTTCACTGCACTATCAAGGAAAAAAATGATGTATGCAAAGTTATTTTGAAATAATTATTGTTATGCAAAAACTTGCTATATTCCAAAAATGTTATATTTCTATTATAAATACCACTTCCAGTACTTTCTAGTTTGTTTAGATTGTCAAAGGTGTTGACGGCACAAAAATAGGTATCTAAGCAACTGTTCATAAGTACTAAAAGGCGGTCGACAGGCGCAATAGTTACATTGTTGATCTACCAATCAACATGTCATGAGCTGGAGTATTGTCAAAACTTATCGTTTATCCTAACCGTTACTTATATGTACAAATAGGAAACAAACAAGTATTATCGCTTTTTTATTAAAGTTTGTTGATGTTTTGTTTGCTGTAGATGTGAAAGTATTTATTTTTTTTTTTTGTATGATAAACTTGGCTGTTAAGAAAAACTAAACAAATTGTTTTAAATTAACGTTAAAGATTCGTGCTTTCTATCAAATTGTTGTGAAAATACTGAAGTCATGTTCTATAAAACCCATCAAAATGATCAAAAAAGAGGGACAAGTCTTTAATGCAAACCACTACAATTCCAGTTACAGCCCAGCCAAGGAAATTAACCCTTTTGCTACTGAGCATGTGTGGCTCGGAAATCTCAAGCATCCCGAGCCAATTACTAAGGCGATTTGAGCCTTTGACTTGACTGCATAAAAACTGCAGAAGCTTAAAGCAAAATTTTTGTAAAAAAACAATTCATAAATGTGCAGGAAAGCTGTGAAATCTTATTTACAAGTTGATATTGTTTCTATGTAAATGGCTTAACAATATTTTACACCACAAGCCTGAATCTGTTGAAGCTATGAACTTTTTTTATTTTAATATGCAAATTTCCATTACATTTTTCTAATTGATAAGTGTAACTGACAATGTGGTATAAACACTACCTGTATGAATTTACAGACTGACAATGATTTTCAAAAATAATTAGTCTTCAAAGTGCATTGAAAGTGAAGTTATGAGCTCCGATGCATTGCAGGCACACCCTCCCAAATGCTAATTGCCTGACTCCAATGTGTAGTGCAGCACGAATGCCTGACGTGTTCGCTGAAAAAATGCTGAAACTTACATGAAAGTTGGCATAAAGCTATAAATGAACATCAATTGGAAAGCTTAGAATTTTTCTACAGGCAGCCATTTCCTTCTTGCAATTCGCCTGTAAACATTTTAGTCAAAGTTTCAATTTGTTGAAACTATAACCTTATTATCATGAAATATTAAGAACAAACACATTTCTATAAGCGAAACTGCTTCGTAAGAAATCATTGCATGTATTTCATCAACTTCAACAATATTTTTATCATTTAAAGTTAATAAGTGTTCAAATTTAAAACTGTTCTGGTGGTTTTTGAAAACTTGTTAATTTATTTATTTGACACCAGTGGCTCAGTCTTTGTAGATCAGAATTAATTTTTGTGTAAGATTCATTCACGTCAGAAGAAGAAAAAACAAATTTGGGTCATCAGCATATAAAATTAGAGTTAGATACTGTAAAGACTGACAATAATCGTTTATATATAGCTACTAATTACACATTCTCTTTTATTAAAAGGCTATAGAATTTGATCAGTGAAACATAACATTACATCCGATGTGCCTCTTCTTTACCGAAAGCCAAAATGATTTCAATTGAAAAGGTTGTTGAATTCTAAGAAATCAAGAATTTGCTGATTTACAAGTTTTTCCATTATCTTACTAAAAATAGATAAGATAGAACTAGGACGATAATTTGCACATCCGTCACAAAATATTTTCTTGTGTAATTGAATAACTTTCACAGCTTTTAATTGTGCTGGAACTTTCCCAGATTCAAATGAAAAGTTGATTGTTTTAGATAGCGGCTCGGCTATAGCACAAGATATAGCTTTGGTAAACATAGCAGAAATATTATCGAGTCCAGAAGATTCATTTGAATTCATATTTGATATCTGTTTTAGAACTTCGTTTTTATCTGTATGTTTAAATTGGAAAACTAAGGAATCGTAATTGACCTCAGCTTCAGGACTGCTTTCAGGCTGCGTAGCAATGCTATTAAATGTAAAAACCAACTTATTTCTAATGTTACAGAATTATAAGTTAGATTCATTAGCTATATCATAATCACTTGAGGCTATACACAAAGGATTTTGAAAGCTAATCAATTTGGTTGGTAGCTTACGTTTTGCACAACTTGGTTTATTTCAAAGCTGGTTGTTTATAACATTCCAAATCTGCTTAGAATTACTGCATTGATCAAAAGCTTGTGAAAAATATATAAACTTTGCATTCTTCAATTTTGTGCTTAAATAATTTCTAAGCATGGTATATTTCCTTTTCAAGTCAGAGTTTAGTGGAGCATTTTCAAATCGTCTATAAGCTTGATATTTCTCTTTAATCATCAAAAAAAGATCCCTAGTTATCCATGGCTTATCAGGCATTGTATATTTGCTTAAATTTATTTTACCGTTGATTGTAGAATCTTTTAAACATTCAAACCTTGTAAGGTGAGCAGCAAAAAACAAGAAGCATTATTTACTATGAGCAGAAACAGCAAATCATGAACTGCTAGATTGAAAAAGATATAACCAATAAACTCTTTGATTAGGCAGTTGGTCTGTAAAAGGCAGTGAGAATACTAATGCAGAACCAATATTAGATAATAACATTACAGCAAATGGATGCACAATAGCTGGCAATAAAAAGCAATGAAGCATTTGAAGAAACTGAAATACCAATTTAAAAATGTAGTGGGTGACTCCTCTGCCAGTCTCTCTACCTGGCTCGGGCTCATCACCCATGAATACAGTCAGCTTGTTCACATAGCCTGAGACATAATCATTAAAAGTGAACAATCTTATTCAGAATCAAAATCTTTTAGATGGAGTATACTGCTTTGGGCAGAGCTGGCCATTTCAACTAAGCAAGATTTCTACTATAGGTATAAATTTACTAAAAAGCAAAGCGGAAGATAACTGGTCGAATAACATGGCAAATTTACTTTTCAGCTTTAACACATTATTATTTTCAAAGTCCTTAAACTTGTAAGTAAAATGCAAAGTAAAAACTAAACATGCTTCTTGAAATCATTTTATAGAAAACCTGCGTAGATAATAAAAGGTTGTGAATCAGCGGAACAACAGAGTAGGCTCTTTGAGAATACACACATGCAAAACTAAATTAATAACTCACCAAATATCTTTATCATTAACAGTCTCCAAAGCATTGCAATGTTATTGAAAGCAATATCTATTCATTTCGTTAAATATAAAGTTTTCAATGGCCGATGTTATGGAATACTTCAAATAATAAAAAAATACGTACCTGTTAAACATTTCCAACTTATACTTCTGCCAAGCTGTCATCAAAATGTAAATCTATTGTTTGTAGAACAGCTCTTTTTGGAATTCGTCATTATTCCCTGTTTCAACGGCGTCTGTTTCACTCCCACTATCACAATCTTATTTTTTCTGTTAATGTTTTTTTTTACTTCTATTGTTTTACCTACCTTCTTTCGACCTAAAACTGTTTTCTTCAATTCAAAACCAGGTGATGTTTTTCTCTAAACAAATCACTTAGCAGTGCTTGAGCAATTGCGTGTGTTTATGATAAACAGATTTCCATAAAGAAAGATCAAATACTCACCATGTGTACTTATTGCAAAATCGTATTAGCGATTATTTAGAGCCTTAAAAAAGTAGTACAAAACCTAATGAAATTGCGCAAATTATTAGTTGTACTTTTTATTGCTACCTTTTAAATAACTAAAAGAATTTAAAAAAGGTCTATCGAAGACTGAATGCTGTTGAAAATTTGCAGGATTAGTACGCCCAGACAATGGTTTCATCCTGACGTTCTTCCGCTTTGGAACAGAAAATATTAAATTTAAGTTTAGTTATTTATTTTTGCATGACCAAAAGAGTGGGTTTGAAAAGATCATGAAACAGATTAGGCAGTTTGCATGTAATTAACTGTTAGTATAACATAAAATTCCTGCAACATGAAAGCTCATGTATCAGATTCTTTTCATTGTTGAAGCTGTTACTGTAGCAATATTTTTACAACTGTGGATAACTCTTGCCAAATATTAAATTGATTAAGGTTATTCTTTTAGTTCTGTTTTTGTTTGTCGTCAGCAGATTTATAGGAAACGTTATATGATCATGGTTTGTTGTACTATGAATATATGTTTTATGTTCCATGTAATGTTTTATTACCGTTGATGGTCTTCAAAATTACTACGATTTTTGTGCACAATCTTTGTACTTCCTTTGATGTTCTCCACACTAAAATGATAAAGTAAAGCATATCTAAAATTACCAATAAGGTATTTATAGATAGTTTTATACTAGCGCTGTTTTTATGTTACACTATATGTAGCAGAGCTTCAAAAGAACTCATGAAATTGTATATTGAATAGTCCATGTACATCCATTGGCATAGTGTTGCAGATCCGGAACAATTAGTTTGTTAATAGCAGTTGGTTGAAACTTGCCGATGAGAAGGAATTGTTGGAAAGTAAAGGCATTACAAGTTGAGACAATCTAGCAATTAGGAAAATGATAGTCAAGCCGAATTATACATTTAGGATGAATTTTTACATTTTAAAGTTTTTTGCTAAGCAACCTGGAACACTGATTGAGGCTAAACAGAAAATTATCATCATACATGTGACTGTACTGATAGACTATATGATATAGATGTTACATATTAGGTACCATTAACTTACTCTTTATGTTAGAAACATATCTATCTCTTGAAACTAGCACCTAACACTGCAGGCTGCTGTTAGTATAAATAATTACTAGTTATAGTAGATGGATACTAGTTATTCAATCCTGCACAATGCATTTTACAATCAATGTGTACTCAACAGATAGTAACCTACTTTGATGATAAATATTAGTGAGCACATTGCATGGAAAACATTTTAAAACATGATTGATCTTTGTAGGTTACAAAGAACAAGGTTTAAAACATATCTCCTAAACAAGCAAGAATTTGACAAGTTTTTGGTACATGAAAAAAAGCCTTTAAAGTGTCAAGCAAATTTTATAACAGCACTTCTATCTTTAGGTATGTATCTGCCTTTAATTATGATCTCATCTGTTTTTCTCAAATAATATTTGATGTACCATAATTATTTACTTGTGATTTGCTGAATGTTCTGTTTCTATTGTGTGTACAATTTTAACCAAAATAAACTAGTAACACTACATGACAATCTAATTGATTATCTCTGAAAACCTTCTTTATCTGTAATCTAGGTCTTACCATGAAGTTAATTGTTATTATACATTATTTTCTTAATCTTTGCAATTCAAATGGTTTTAATTCATGATATCTTTCTTTTATTGTTTAACTCCATCATATTGAAATAGGTTATAAGTCTAAAAATGATTTCCTTTGCAGAGAATATATTCCAAAAAAACAAGGAAAAAACTAAAACTTACTAAAAAAAGTGTACTAGTATCAAAAAATGGATCCTTCTAGTGAATCTTGTTGATCAGCTGACTAACAAGCACTGCCGCAGTAGCCTAAAGCGTGACAATGTGTGGGTAATAAGAAGGTTTTAGCTCAAAAATTAGTGTTTGTTGCAAAAATTACGTCATATCAGTTAGGGTTATTTACTCAATGGATCTGATTAAATAAAACTAATAACTTAAGCTAGTCTAAATATTTGCTACAATATAAGCGGATATAATAACCTACATCAACATTAGAGAATAATATTGCATAATGATCTCTCACGCAATCATTACTGTGAAGCAAGCTTTGTAACACTAATAGCTATGAATAATTGGCATTTGTGATGAGCATGACCACAGTTTTCCCTTGTATAGACAGTTCAGCGTGTAGTAGTTACCGCATATGTCCACAAAAAAGTTCCCAATTCTAATGAAGTAAAAATTAGAATTTTATTTTAAATACTTTATTCTATATATCTGTACAAACTAAATAAAATTCTCAATTATAAACATTTAAAGGTGAAAGTAAAAAAATTGTTTGTAAATACTAACAATACTTAATACTTTGCTTATATTTATTAGTATCGCTAACATTCCCACTTTGTCGAGTCAACAATGTGGAATTGTTTGCATAACGATACGATCAGTTTAAGTTTTGTTAAGAAAAATAGGCCTAAAAACTTTAGCACGGCTGCAAATAGACGGCTGAACAACTATGATTTTTAAATAATATCCTCCTGTAGGATAAAATTAATTTTATGAAGTGTTAGCATCATCTTAAACTTTCCGGCTCTTAACATCTTAACTATCTTAACTTTTCCGGCTCTCATTAGAATTTGTCTCTAGCTATACTCCCAATTTCATTCAAATATATTACTATGAGTATTACTCTTCTGAACTTATTAGCTTTGCTATTTTATTGACCTTATCAGTATATCTTATAGATTTTTCTCTTAATATGTTCAGTTTTTGCTCATGATGACTATAATATGTGGTTGGTTATTTTCAGCAAAGAGCAACCTTACAGAAATTGACAAAAATGACGTTAAAACAGTTGGAGCACTATGCGCCGATTTCAATACTAGGGAAGTAGCGGAATGCTTAGATGAATCATTCAAAGTTTTGTTTACAGATGGATTAGTTTATTGGGAGAAAATCTTTCTGGTAATTATTTTAACTCTAGTGTAATTTATTGCTTGTACTCTTTCTCAACTCCTTAGTTCAGACATGAAGTTTAAATCAACAAATTCAAATTTAGAAATGTCTGCTGAAGTTTGTATCCTTGCCTTGCATATATCAACTAGAAGTAAGCATCTATATTTTGATTTAAAATTATATTTGTAAGACCTATCGGCATATTTAGCAGGTTATGGTTATCTATAGATATATTTCATATTGTTAGATGCCATAAAAAATTGAAAAAAGACTCATTTGTATCATTCATTGACTTCTTTAAGGTACAAAACTAGCTAAAACAATACATATAGCATCACATGGCGTCTTTTCTAACGCCAGACGTGATTGAATCTATTAGATTTTGGGTCTCTGATCTTGAAAAAAACAATAAAAGCCATTAAGTCTTCGTGGTAGCTCTACTCTAAACCTGGAACAGAAACAAAACACACCTGAAGCGGTGTACTATGTCAATAAGATTTAAGTATATATATTTATTTTTTGTCATTAATACATTAGTAATTAGAACACAGTTTTTATACCAATAGACCTAGAGTAATCATTTCATATCAAAACCACGAGAGCGTCTAAGTATTCATTAGAATGAACTGTTTTTATTTGTAACCAGTTCATAATACTAAATCTTGGTTTGTCGTTGTGTGTCAGTAAGTCTGTGTCTCTACATGGGTATCTACATTGTTTGGTCAGTTTTATGCAAATTTCGCACGCATATGCTCAGCGCCTTTCGATGGGTTGGCAATACTGGTTAGTTTTAAAACTTGTTCCGGCTCATGAGAACCAGAACCTTAAACACCTGTCTACAAGTTAGCTGATTCAAAATTAAAGAAATCAAGAGCATGGCCAGATATATTGCAACTGTTTTAAAAAAATTATATTTTTGCCAACTCTGCTTTGTATCATAATACCAAATATATTTTTATCTGTTTCTTTGGGTTGATTATTTAGTGTTTCAAATTGAGTTTAAAGTTGGGTTTGTATTTCTATCTGTAAATATTACAAAATAACGACTGCTTTATAGAGAAACAAAATAATTTTAGTTACAAATCACTTTGAGCAACTTCAAGCACTCAAGACATTTGATATTTGCATGGCATTTGTGCAGCATTAGAAAAAAATTGGTATCTTTTGTGACCGACATCTGAAAATTTAATTTAAAAAAACTCATGTTTGTTATAACTTTTTATATTGCTGTGAAAGATTGTATCTTTGTAACACAAAACAAATAAGTAGAACATTCACAGCCACTTAAAATAATTCACAGAACATTTAACTTACTTTTCAAAGTACTTACTAAAACTATTTAGAAAAAAGTTTTACAATGGTTTTGCCAAACCCTTTGAAATTTGGCTGCTTTTTGTGTCTGTCACCCTGGTCAATTTCTCTGGCTATCCAAAGTTGTTTAATTATTATTAAATAAATCAAAATGTGCTCAAAATCAATGATATCTGGTAAAGAATTAGTAAAAACGGGCAGCTCTCAGTATTTGTCACAAACAGAAAAAAGTTTTTTACTGCTGTTTGGGCTTAAACCATAACAATTCGTACATTTTTAGCACTTGTCAAAATATTTAAAGTTGCACCCTAGCTTTCAAGCACACATTTACACCCTCATCAAGCCATCATTTCATGGCTTAATGAGTTGCATCATCGCTCTCAAGCACACATCGCACAAATCAAGTCATCACTTCATGACTCAAAATAAACTGGAACATACTTATTAGTACCATATAGTTTTTCATTCCCCTTTGATTTGTTTGTTTTTGAGACGTTGTTCTAATAAAAGTTTTTATTATATTGAAGAAGTAGGTGAAGATACCTACTACTGAAATAAAATGGATGTAAAATATATCGATTTGGTGCAAAAATAATTTTGATTGATTTACACAGATACTTAAAAACAGCAATGTTGCTACTCAAGCTGTTAGGGTTTCTGACCCAGCTTAGGCCATGTCAAAATACCAGCCATGTGTGTTGACAGGGTTAAGCATAACTTGTTAAAATGTACATGCAATACCTAGCAAGTCACAAAGAAATGTTCTATTGCCAAGTTAACTGTACACAAAGCAGCAAAAATCTTGTTACGCACCATCGAACTTCAATGATGGCACAAACTCCCTTTTTACATCATCCTTCCCTACCAGGGCGATACATGTCTACAGCAAAGTGATGCCACCAACCTTATGGCAGTGCCTACCGTCACCTGTCTACAAGCCAAACAAAATGTATTGCTGCTACATGACGGTCTCTTGTGCCCAAATCTACCCTCATACATTTCGAATCAGCAAAAGCATGACAAGTCAGTAGGTCAACTCACTGGTTCATTTCTCTTAGAAGAGGCTTCTTCAGCCACCAATTTGGGTAAACGATATTAATATAGAGAGACCTGTAAGATATTCATCTGGCTTTACTGTTATGAGCCAGTTTTTTAAAAGCTCTGGCTTTCTATCACAGCCAGCTCATGCATTACCAGCTAATGACAGGAAAACCTCGGATATTGACATAATATCCCACACTGAAATGATTAAAAGTGTTGATAGCATTCACAACCTACCTTTTTTGATCTGTTTTTTTCTAAAGGCTTGAGAACTGTACTTATTTATTAAGATAACTGCCTGCTGACCCTGTAGTACATCTAAATACTATGTTCAATAAGCACGACATATTTGACTTTGCATGAAATAAAATCGATTTATACTATAAAAAATTGGTTTACTTACATAACAATAATTCATTAATGTTCCAGGCTTCTTTTGAACTTTATATAAACAAGTGGTGTTAATCAATACAATTTTTATTGCCCAAATTTAAGAATTTTTTTGAGGGTTCATGTTGTGCATTAACATGCCTTTTTTAAAAGAATGTTATAATTAACTTTTGTTTTAGGTTTTTGAACTAGCTGGAACAATTGTCAGCTATCAACCTCATCTTATGAAGTTAATGGTAGATAAACTAGCAAACCTCTTCAAGTCCACTGAAATTAACACCGAGGGAGATACCGTCAACAGGATAATTTTGCAAACTGGTTCATGGGTAAATGTCGCAGAGTGATAATTAGTGTATAACCATAATTTACATTAACATAATCATAACTAACCAACAATAGGTTTTGACTTATAAAGATAATGTATATTTGTGAATTCTTCAGGTGGTCACAAAAGTGATATTTTTTGAACAGCTAAACGTAGCTAACTAAATGAGAAGCTAGTTCGTTAACAAAAACAATATAGGTAAAACAGAATATGTTAAGCGTTTCTAACATTTTAGACTTTAATCATTAGTCTACTGTGAGACCAGCATAGTTGAAAAAGACTATTGCACCAAAATATTCATTAGATAATTTTCTCGCTGCTAGAATTTCTTACTTAAATATGTCAGTTGGTAGGAAACTAAAAGTAAGTTTTGTATATTTTATATTAGGGCGATTATTGAAATAATGAGGTAATAATAAGAAATAAGATTTTCATCAGCAGAGTTATTATTTAATTAAATTGAACATACTACATTATCTCATGTTACACAATGGTAAATTTTTCTTTCGGTAAGGAGTGACGCAATTAAAATAAAAGTGTTCAATAATGAAACTATCCATTAAAATGATGGTAATTTTTTAGGCCACCCTAAATGGTTACAATTCATCATTACTACCAGTGGTGGACCTTGAAGAAAACTCTACCGCTACCATTGTCACTCAATTGACCAACGGCAGATACGCTGTTAAAACAATCACATCTAAAATATGCCAATGTAAAACTGTCACAAAGAAAACATTTCAGCATGTGTGTAGATGCAAAAATTGTTTGCTTTATATCTGTATGTTTCCTAAGTGCGACTTCACTGCAAAGTCAGATAACACAGTTTATGGCCACCGTATATTCACACATCTACAAGGAAGCAAAGGTACAGCTCAGAGCCACACTGATCATAAGAAACCCTCAGATTTAACGATAGAAAAATCCTGTTCCTGTGGCACAACCGTTCCAATTACTGATAGGAAAAGCTGGAAATGTAAAAATTGTCAAAATTACCTTTGCATGTACTCTAACTGCTCTAAAGAGGGAAATATGAGGACTATACGATCCCATCAGAGGTATCAGCATAGAAATGAAGAGTTCTCGACTATTAACAAAGAGCTGTATTGCGTTTGCAAACAACTAAAGAACAGAGAATCTGGGAGATTGTATGCGAAATGCCCTAACTCAAACTGTAACTATATATGGTGTTTAATAAATCGATGTGAAAGGATATTTTTAACAATGACAGCTCTGTGCAGGCATCGAAACATAGACCATGCAACAAGTTGTGCTAAACAAATTAATTCATGTGGGAACTGTGGAAAAGTAGCTAAAAAGAGAGATGGCAAGGGTAAAAGCTTTGCCTGCAGAAATTGTGGTTATTTCTGGTGCCTCATCGGTAACTGTACCAGGGAATTCAACACAAAATATGGTCTAGAGATTCACCAAAGATGTGCTCACAAAGTGTGTAGCTAGTCTGTTTGAGATAGTTTTGTTGCTCGGTAAAACCTATTTTAAACCTGATAGTTTTGAAAAAATCAACTTTAGAATAGGAATAAAATGTTTATATGATGCATGAAATTTGGATTCAATTATAAATTAATAAAGGCACAAAATTCACAATCAACCTCCATAATTTGTTGTGATCTGATAAATATTTTCCAAAGTCTCTTTTCAAATAAACTAGAAGTTTATAGTAGTAATGAGCTTAATACTATCCTGATTAAAGTTTCTTATCAACTTTGCATCCCAATCTTAGAAGTTACAGATAATAAAAACTTGACCCTTTCACTGCCAAAGACGCATTTATGCGTTTATGCGTTTTCTATTGTCGAGTGCCGTAGACACATTTTTGCGCGATTCCCAGCAATTGCATAGTAACATAATTTTATTGATCCTTGACATCATAACCCACGATCTTTAGGACTTTTATGATATTGACAGTGTTTTCTAAAGATTTATCTATTAACTTACCCTAAAGTAACAGAGAAATTTAAAATTTTTGTTTGAAAATTTCCAACCTAAAAACAAGCATTTTTCTTGGTGTAAGTTTTAATAAGTACAGTGCAAGTCAGAAACCAGAAAATTAATCATTTTGATGATATTATAGCCAATTCAGATTCAGGTTTTCAAGATTATACATATAATTAAAGTAGCAGCACTGACTCTGATAGTGGTGAAAGTAATAGTTTGTAAGAGTAAGGAACCTTTATCTTTATTGCGATCGTAGATTTACATAGCTTTATCATCACACAAAGTATAGATACATTAAATTTTCTGCATAGAAGAGTTGTTTAAATTGTTGGCAAAACAAAACATGTAACAAAAATATTCTAAATATAATTTGAAACTTGAAAAAAAATATTGTATCTTTATAATGAACCAATATCGGAAATTTTTGGTAAAATGGCTGGCAGTTGGCTTTAAGCTAAATTTTTACAGCCATAACTTTATTAGGGATTCAAAATAATGTTGTGGGCTCCTAGAATCAACTGCTTCACTCAGACTGCATGATCCTGATGATTGGTCTATGCAGCTTTATTTAGAGTACTCAGTGTTGTCTGAGCTTGCTGAAGAGAAAGGACAAATTATGCAATGTGCATGTCAAAAACTAATTCAACTTGGTTGAAGTTACCATAAGTTTTTGCATTTCTTTTTGGGATTTCATTTAATGGAAAAACCATGGTCACATCCATCAAGCAGTTGATCTCAATTTTTAATTTTTGATCAAAAATGTTAATTTAGTGTGCTCTATTTCTAACCCAATAAATCTACACCGTGTTTGTGAACTATTCAGATGTTTTTTTTGTGAAGTATCAGTTTTTTTAATAACCAAAAAAGTTATAACATAGCACTCAACTGAGTTTACAGATAGCTTTGTTAAGGTCATGATTAATTAGTTATTCAGTGATTTCAGGTCAAGTTTTCTCAGTATTAAAATAAATAGTTCAATGTTTGACTAAATAGCATGCCTAACAATCATAGCTCTGTACAAACAGAGACAACCACAAACTGCACAATTTGATTTCATATAAATGTTGTTTATAATCAACCACTAAATAATTTTGATTTCATAAGTCAAGTAATTCTGTTTGCTTTGCAACTGTTCTACCCTTTTCAAGACTGTCTTTTCCTCATCAACTTTGATATACTGTAGTTTTATGTCTGTCAAAATGTCTGCACAAATAACTGTTTACTAGTTATTTAACGATAACATAATTCAACACTGGACAGTTTTATTTTTGTCACAATAAAGTATTGCGCAAATAATCAATTAAAAACTGCCGTATACATGTTAAAATCAAAGCTAATGGATACCATTAACTTTTTAAACTGACATGATAGACATAAGATAGCTCATAGATTATATAAATATAACCAAATAAGCTGCAATAAACAGAGATATATTTTACATATGCATTACTTTACATATGTGCTGCATTTAAATATAATTTGAGAATAAAACTTAATTTTCAAGTACTTTTTGCAGAACTTCATTGAAAAAAAATTTGAATTAAATTTTGTTTTAGGTCCTTCATTAGCTTACTCACTGTTTTAAAGGTTTACTTTTTCGGTAATTGAGACAATGATGGAAGGCTTTAATTGGTAGCACTGGATAGATGTCTTAAATTTCTTTTAAACTAAAACTGATAAGTTTACCTATAAACATGTAATTGTTAAATTAAAGTAAATGTTACCAATGTTTTTTTTTACTTTTTTACAGTCAATTCTTTGTGGCTATTTCAGTCTCCCATGTGCAAATTATCTTAAAAATTATGTCTCAAAGTTTTTGACTCGCATTGATTTATATATTTATCTGAACCAAATAAAAAAGCAGTTTAAACTATTATTTAAAAACAAATACAAGCTAGTACTAATGATAGCGATTATAAATGATGTTTTTTGAAAACATTTGTATATGCGGAATTCTGTACCTCAAGCGAAAAACCATAATGCTATTTTGAATTGATTCGTATCCTTATCCCGATATGTTTTAGTTTGGCATAACCTGCACACCTTTCTTTAAATTTACAACTTTCCAGTGCTGAAAATAGTTGTACATGTACATATTTTTAATACTCTGTGGCAAATATATCTGGAAGCCGCCATAACATAAAAGTTAGTTTTAAAGTTGTGCAAATGCATGCCAATAAACAAAAGTTTATCTTGGTGATAGTTTCCAAATACATAAGTTTTGGAATGCCATGGTATTGAAACTTATGACTAAACACAGACTGCTAAGCAAAGATTTTTTTTTGGTTTCAGACAAACGCCCTTAACAACGATAACATTGTTTCTATGCCAGTGTGTAGTTTTATAAAACAATGAAAACGTTGTATTCCCATAAAGAGGCTTAATTAAATATAACCTCTTTATATCTCACAAGCTTTTTTGTTGTTAAAAACGTAAAAAACATTCAAAACATACATGATACAATAGTATAATCAATTTAAAATGTTGGAGAGCCATAATAGCACCATTGGTAATAACAACCATAGTGTAAAAAAGGTTATATTTACTTTTGATATAAAATTCTTTTGAACACACAAAACATCATGCACTCGTGTACACCTTTTTTTGAGTACAAAAGTTATATTGTTGCAAGGTTTTTCTGTACTAATAAACATACAGCCGGTAATTTTATTTTATTTTTTGGCATAACGTGGCTGTCTTGTAATATTTGCAGCTGCAGTAAAGTATTGTCGTGCGCCAGACACATTGTTATCTTATGAATAATGATGGAAATACTTATTTCACTTTCTCTTATAAATTGAACCGAAATTTTTCGTGGTAACAAAAAATCTATAAACAGAAGTGACAGGTATTTTTCAAACAAAGCTTAGAATTTTTATCTCATATTGACAGTATTTAATGTACATTGACCAGATTTGGTAACAGGGCTGCCAAAGACCAAAATCGAGTTCAACTATTAGTAGTTTCAACTCGCTCATACAGCTGCGCACCCAATACATGTATGATTTTTATTTTTTAGTTTTAAACAAAGCAGTTAAAAAGTTAGTGATTTTTATTTGTGCAAACTCTTTAATCTCTCGTTATTGCTGACTGCATGAAATATTAAGGCAATTTTCTAGAATGTATTGAATAATGAAAATGGCAAAAACAGTTTTTCTAATAACAGCACCTAAACATTTTTATTAGCAATATTTTTATTTTATTTTACAGTGCTGACTTTTTTCAACCCAAATGTTATAGCTGTGTGTAAATGTAAAAGAATTAGCAAATATATTTTAAGTGCTGATGACAACTCTTTTCTTATGTGGTATTCCTTAGGAAGTTGTTTAAATTGAAATATTTTTATAAATAAATGATAACTCAATCTCAATGAATGTGAAAAAATTTACCATTGGATACACAGTCTTTGCTATTGGTAGAAAACAAAGTGGTCCATTTCGTGGTCTATATTTGTGAGGGAAAACTCTTGTTAAATAATATACAACCAAAATTTTCAATTTATTGCATTATTTTCAACTAGTGTTCTGGGGACATTTATTGGTTACTGCCGGCGCAGTTGGTACTTAAATGTAACTGAAAACTAGTTAACAGCATACCGCTTTAAAAATATGACAGTTGAATGAATTAAAACATACAAAATATTACAGTGTCTTTTTTAAACTTTATCATTTTGAATGATCTTCCGCGTGGGAACCGGTCTGTAAGTATGTCTAAAGTCTGGTCGGTTGTAAGTGGTCCATGTATTTACGGTAATTTAATGTAGCCATACGAATATGTAGTAGCTCAGTATCAGTGTATTTTAACTGGGCGTAAAATGATATGCTAGGCCTCTCTCGAAACTATTTCATTTTTATTTTTCAACAAACAAAAGAAAATAATATATATATTTATATTTCATTTATGAAGTTATGAAATCATATTTTAATTTTGATTATTAACTGAAGTTGATGCTACTACTGTTTGAGAAAAGATATTGTATGCCAGACTTTCATAAGTTTTGTCTGAGTAATTCTTGAGAGGAGAAAGTGGTGAAAATAGAATATTAGGAAATGATATGACAAATTGTGTAGCTGAAGGTTTGAAATAAACTAGCCATTTGCGATACTTTGAAATCAGTTTGGAATGGTAATAGTCTAGATGTAGATTTTATACTATGGGTAGTCTTGATGCAACAGAAAAAGTTGTGTAGATAATAATGATTGAAGATATATGCTCGGGTATGAAGTAAAGAGTCATGAAAATGATAAGAATAGAGAAAAATGGACGATGCATAGATATAGCAACAAAGAATCATAAATCTCAAAACATGGAACAAAAAGTGGAAAACATAGTCGGAGATTTCTCGGTAAAATTGCATGCATAGCAATTTACAAATAAAGGCTTACCCTCATTCCAATAGTTTTCTTGTGGTCCAGCATGTCAATCATCAACAAGTTGAGGATATGCAGGCATATATATATGAAGGCTAGATATTTTAGTTATGTCAAAAGTTGAATTAACAGAAATATGCTAGCGATTAGCTACAATAATTGTTAGGACAGTTACAGGGTTGATTTTGACTTTGGGAAACAATTCATCAAGTGAAAACCTCAACGGAAGAATGACAAATGTCACAATTTTTCCAACTTGATATATGGCCATTTTAAAGTTTAAAAACTTTTCAAGAGAGAATCTCAATTTTATATCATAAAAACCTTTTAGCTGTTGGTCAATAAAATCGTTACCTGTGAATATCATCAATAAAAACTGGTAGACATAATTTTGTGTGGCACAACATGGCCTGAATTAAAACCACTACACGAATATTGAACATTTTACTTTCCTTTTTTACAAATATTTCTGAACCATTTTTTAGACGTACTACGTGTAGGTGGTGCATGTACCGGAGTACAGTGAAGTTTTTGTTGCAGCCGGCACACCAGTCACAGAACACATTGAGATTTTGAACATCAGGTGAGCAGACCTCTACAGAGGGATCAAGCAATGAATAGCCATCATCTGATCCTTTCTTGGCTACAGTTTTGTCATATACATAGAAACCGTATTTCCCTTAGCCAAACCCACGAATATTAAATGATATGCATGTTAACTGGGGTTTCTAGTATGTATCATTTGTGCTGGTGTTTGGGACAAGAATATTCTTTTGGTAATTCATGCATATTGCCATAGTGGTGCGGCCTTTTTTTGGGACTGCTCATTCGCTTGCTGCTTGTGCTTGTAAAACTGGTTTGCCTTTGTTAAGTTTAGGGTGTTGTCAGCTAGCGCTTGTGAGAGCTGATTGGCCAGTGACTCAACTCCTGGTTTCACCTTCAGCTGAGTGTCAATCAGGAATTTATCAGCTAGAAACTCATCCTACGTGGAACATGTGTCTGTGGGTGGACATCCGAAGGAAATGTTGTATTTGTTTACAATGCTTTTCCTCCCATCCTCATAGCTGCACTTTGTGTTTGGGTTTTTTTAACACGTTGAAAAACTTTGTCTGGTTCAGTTCTGCTAGAAGATAAAGTCGTCCGATTTTTTCTTTGCCATAATGAGAAAATTGACCTCGAATCGAATCAATGTGTGCGAATGAGCTCAGCCGTTCCTTCCGAAAGCTTGTTCGCAACATTACCATGCTTTACCCGATTAGCAACTGGCTGTTTGCCTGAAATTATAACATTCATGCTTGCAGAAAGTCTTATCAATGATTTAATCTGTTGCAAGAACCCATGTATGTACTATATGCTACTCAATACACTCATGCAAATGCGCCTTTTATGCTGTAAGGTTGGTAGGCCTGAAATTCTTTTTTCAACCTGTTGTTGTGAGATCATCAATGATTGTTTGAACTCATCGATCTGTGATTTCAAACCGAGAAAAGAAAGCTTTGTGTCAAACTTGGACCTCTTTCACAGGGCCATGCCTAGAGACTTTCAGGCTGCATGTGTATGAGCTGTTGTGAAACTCTGCCCCTGTGGCATCAGATATTTGAGATTGCATTCGTTTGACTTCAGCAATATAAATAAGGCCTGATAAATAAGCCAATTGCTCGTCTTGTCATTGTAATCATTTGAGAAGCCTAGAAGATAAGGCAAATAATTCATAACAACTGATCTACACCAAAGAAATATATTCTTCAATACAATAGTTACTTATCTCAACATTCACTAAAATGTATTGTATTATTGTACAGGTAAATTACTTCTTTTTTTGAGCACTCCAAAATTAAACCAAAAAGTCAGATACTAACAGCTATAGACTATGAGGAGACTACAGCTTTTTTCAAACATTTATTTGACTTCACAATTGTTGCACTGAGTGTTTTACAGGGGAACCAAGTTTTATTATAGGTTTTACTAATGAAAAAACCAAATTAATTTATATCAATATTTAAGACAGTAAAACAGTAGAACTCACTTAGTATGGGGTTTTCTCATTCTAGAGTGCTGGTGATATTGAAGCATTTCAGCTGCAAACACAACTGCACTGAAAACAACAACCACATAGCTGGATGTTGTTTTAGGCCTTGAGTAGTCATTCTTAGTCTGACCCTTAAATAGTGCAGAGTTACGCTTTAAAATCATCTACCAAACTTTGGCTAAACGATGTATAGCCACCCTAAATATCTCAGCATTCCCCATATTTTTGACTGCTGCCTAACGCTTGACTTTTAGCCTAATCATTTCTTCATCAAACATCCTTGGTACCTTTTTTTCCTCTCCGCAATCTCCACTAGCTGTCTCTCATAAACGTTTTTGTCTAAAATTATTTGGTTGGACGCTCTCAGGTAAAATTAGTACCCATTCCTCCATTACAGACACTAGTTTAGCTGATATCTTAGCATATTTATCCACTTCAGCATGACTGTGTTCCAACATACTCCAAAAAATTGTTTACCTCTCTAGGGCCTTGAGCTGTCCTCCTCAACTATCAATCCCTTAACCACTGTTTCAGTGCTAGATTCCAAGATATTTCTGTTACTATTATTAGTTGATTCCTTTACTGCCCACTTTCATTATTTCCTGTCACTGTGCACCCACTACTCTTTCTCTCCTTGGTTTCAAGATCCACAAAGCTCAACCCTAACAGCTTTTCTCAACATTGTTTGCCCAGTCAGACTTTAACATTTTTTTATTGCAACTGGTTTTGCTCCTTGACATCTTTTGATTTATATATTTATCTGAACCAAATAAAAAAGCAGTATAAAATATTATTTAAGAACAAATACAAGCTAGTACAAATGATTGCGGTTATAAATGATGTTTTTTGAAAACATTTGTATATGCTGAATTCTGTACCTCAAGCAAAAAACCATAATGCTATTTTGAATTGATTCGTATCCTTATCCTGATATGTTTTAGCTTGGCATAACCTGCACACCTTTCTTTAAATTTACAACTTTCCAGTGCTGAAAATAATTGTACATGCACATATTTTTAATACTCCATGGCAAATATATCTGGAAGCCGCCATAACATAAAAGTTAGTTTTAAAGTTGTGCAAATGCATGCCGATAAACAAAAGTTAACCTTGGTGATACTTTCCAAATACATAAGTTTTTAAATGCCATAGTATTGAAACTTATGACCAAACACAGACTGCTAAGCAAAGATTTTCTTTTGATTTCCGACAAACGCCCTTAACAAGGATAATATTGTTTCGATGCCGACAGTGTGTAGTTTTGTAAAACAGTAAAAATGTTTCATTTCTATACAGAGGCTTAATTTAATTTTAATACAGCCGGTAATTTTTTTTTTTTGGCATAACGTGGCTGTCTTGTAATATTTGCAGCTGCAGTAAAGTATGGTCGCGCGCCAGACTAGCATTGTTATCTTATGAATGATGACGTAAATACTTATTTCACTTTCTCTTATGAATTGAACCAAAATTTTTCATTTTAACAAAAAATGTATAAACAGAAGTGACAGGTATTTTTCGAACAAAGTTTAAAATTTTTATCTCATATTGACAGTATTTAATGTACATTGACCAGACTTGGTAACAGGGCCGCTAAAGACCAAAATCGAGTTCAACTAATAGTAGTTTCAACTCGCTCATACAGCTGCGCACCCAATACATGTATGATTCTTATTTTTTAGTTTTAAACAAAGCAGTTAAAAAGTTAGTGATTTTTATTTGTGCAAACTTTTTAATCTATCGTTATTCCTGACTGCATGAAATATTGAGGCAATTTTCTAGAATGTATTGAATAATGAAAATGGCAAAAACAGTTTTTCTAATAACAGCACCTAAAAATTTTTATTAGCAATATTTTTATTTTATTTTACAGTGCTGACTTTTTTCAACCCAAATGTTATAGCTGTGTGTAAATGTAAAAGAATTAGCAAATATATTTTAAGTGCTGATGACAACTCTTTTCTTATGTGGTATTCCTTAGGAAGTTGTTTAAATTGAAATATTTTTTATAAATAAATGATAACTCAATCTCAATGAATGTGAAAAAATTTACCATTGGATACACAGTCTTTGCTATTGATAGAAAACAAAGTAGTCCATTTCATATTTGTGAGGAAATTTCTTGTTAAATAATATACAACAAAATTTTTCAATTTATTGCATTATTTTCAACTATAGCGTTCTGGGGACATTTATTGGCTTCTGCCTGCACAGTTGGTACTACAGTGTAACTGAAAACTAGTTAACAGCATACAGCTTTAAAAATATGACAGTTGAATGAATTAAAACATACAAAATATTACAGTGTCTTTTTTAAACTTTATCATTTTGAATGATCTTCGGCGTGGGAACCGGTCTGTAAATATGTCTAAAGTCCGGTCTGTTGTAAGTGGTCAATGTATTTACGGTAATTTAATGAAGCCATACAAATATGTAGTATCTCAGTATATGTGTATAACTGGGTGTAAATATGCTAGGCCTCTTTCAAAACTATCTCATTTTTATTTTTCAACAAAAAAAATTTTATATATCATTTATGAAGTTATGAAATCATATTTTAATTTTGATTGTTAACTGAAGTTGAAGCCCTTACTGTTTGAGAAAATATATTGTATGCCAGACTTTCATAACTTTTGTCTAAGTAAAAAAAAAGTTCTTGAGAGGAGAAAGTGATGAAAATAGAATATTAAGAAATTATATTAAAAATTTTGTAGCTAAAAGTTTGAAATACACTAGCCATTTGCGATACTTTGAAGTCAGTTTGGAATGGTAATAGTCTAGATGTAGATTTTATACTATGGGTAGTCTTGATGCAGCAGAAAAAGTTGTGTAGATAATAATGATTGAAAACATATTCTCGGGTATGAAGTGAAGAGTCATGAAAATGATAAGAATAGAGAAAAATGGACGATGCATAGATCTAGCAACAAAGAATCATAAATCTCAAACATGGAACAACAAGTGAAAAACAAAGTCAGAGATTTCTCGGTAAAATTGCAAGCATAGCAATTTACAAATAAAGGCTTACCCTAATTCCAATAGGTTTTTGGGATCTAGATGTCATTCACCAACTAACTGTGGATATGCAGGCTCATATATATGAAGGCTAGATATTTTAGTTATGTCAAAAGTTGAATTAACACCAATATGCTAAATATTAGTTACAATAATTGTTAGGACAGTAACAGGGTTAATTTTGACTTTGGGAAACAATTCATCAAGTGAAAACCTCAACGGAAGAATGACAAATGTCACAATTTTTCCAACTTAATATATGGCCAATTTAAAGTTTAAAAGCTTTTCTAGAGAGAATCTCAACTTTATATCATGAAAACCTATTAGCTGTTGGTCAATAAAAATGCTACCCGTAAATAATATCAATAAAAACTGGTAGACATAATTTGGTGTGGCACAACTTGGCCTAAATTAAAACCACTACACGAATATCGATCATTTTAGTTTGGAAATCATTGACACCTCTTTACACAATATGTTTTATTAGGTGAGAATATTGCAATGTTATAATGTTCTGACTTTGAACACTATATTGCAGTACAATATTGGGTTTCAGCTTCTAAATTTTTACCAAACAAAATACGGATGATTCTTAAAACATGCTCATTATTGAAGACCACTTCATGATCACCATGCGGTGTGACATAAAACTTTTTAGCCGTTGAACCTAAAAATTTGGTCAAAACATAACATATGCGTATTTCTCAGGGTACAACTTCATTATCTTCCAATGTAATACAGACTACCCATTATTCGTTGTAGTGACATACAAGCGCAGAGGTCCGGAGTATGCTTCTTTCACCATAGGAAACATCTGGCTTTTTGCATCAAAACTGATCACTCTGATTGGACTAGTGAAAGAAGGGCACGTCGGGCTTGTAAAGAACTTTCAGGTTATTAGTCCAGGCCATAGAGTTATCTCCCCCTAGAGTGATAACTGTGCATTCAACAACACGAGCGTTTCCGGTGCCAACAAGGAGCGTTTAGGCCACGCCCCTTTTTTTGTGCTATTCAATCGTAGTGATCGACAGAACAATAACGTCAGGCATGAGAATGATCATGAATTTCCAGTTAAGAGAGTAATTATTGCTCATATTAAAGAAATGATGATTATAGTTTATTACTCTAATATATGCTTATTATTTAAAGCAATTCAATACCTACATGCATTGAAAAGGCACTGAATAGATGGTGTTAAGTAAGTGAGTTAATGCAATCAGTTACTCCAATGATATACAGCCCCCAAACATGAGGGGCTGTATATCATTGGTTATTCATAGATAAGATAGATAGTCATACTGGGGTTGTATTACATTGGTGTGATGGGAAGCTAATCGACTGCCATCAACTGAAAGTATTGACATTGTATGGTGATAGAGTGATTCATTGTCACCTCAGTTCACAAACAGCCCTTGCATGTAATCTTAGATTTCAATACATATCAATCAAATACATAGACTAGCTTGAAGCAAAGATGTCCACTAGTTAGTGGACATCTTTGCTTGATGTAAGCAAGCAAAAAGTTTGAAAGTTAGAGTGGCAAATGTTGTTATATGTTAGATAAAAATAAATTATACTTAATTATACTAAATTATAATTATTTAAAAATAAAATAGACTTTTTATTACTTTATTTATTAAATAAAGTAATAAAAATTAGCTATGATTACAATAATTTTTTATTGTAATCATAGCTAAACAGATTATAATTAGCATTACTTGCTAATTAATTTACATTTAAACACATTTGCAGTTTCATTTTTCTTCCTAATTCATTTCAACAAATAACTTCTTTCATAATATTAAATTTAAAAGTGGTAGTTGTTTGAATAAGCTTGAAAACATTTACAGTTGTTTTTATTTTCTCTCTTCTCTTCATTTATTTCAATTACACAAAACACTTTTCATAATATGTTGTTTGAAAGTTAAAGTGGCAAATGTTGTTATATATTAAATAAAAATAAATTATACTTAATTCTACTAACTATAATTATATAAAAATAAAATATACTTTTTTATTACCTTATTTATTAAATAATTTTTCATTGTAATCATAGCTAAACAGATTATATTTAGCCATTACTTGCTAATTATTTTACATTTAAACACATTTAGTTTTATTTTTTTTCCTAATTTATTTCAACAAAACACTTCTTTCATGATATGAAATTTAAAAGTTGTAGTTGTTTGAAAAAGTTTGCAAACCTTTAGAGTTGTTTTCTTTTTCCTCTTAATTCGTTTAAATTGCTTTAAAATATTTTCTTATGATATGAAGTTTAAAAGTTAGAATAGTAAATGTTATATAAAATTAAATTTTCTGTCCAAATACTTTTTTATTACTCGGGCAACACCGGGTAGTACAGCTCATAGTTGATGACAGTTGATTAGCTTACTATCACACCAATGTAATACAACCCCAGTATGACTATGTATGTTATCTATGAGTAACTGCTTGCATTACCTTCATTTTCACTCACTATCTATTCAGTGCCTTGGCAAGTCATGCAGGTATCAGGGATTACGTGTATGCCACAATTTCCATTTTCATAATTCATTTCCATATTATTTCCATTTCCATATTATTTCCATTTCCATAATTCATTTCCATAATTCATTTCCATATTATTTCCATTTCCATATTATTTCCATTTCCATAATTTATTTCCATATTAATTCCATTTCCCTACTTCATTTCCATATTATTTCCATTTCCATGTTATTTCCATTTCCATAATTCGTTTCCATATTAATTCCATTTCCATAATTCATTTCCATATTATTTCCATTTCCATATTATTTCAATTCCCATAATTCATTTCCATATGAATTCCATTTCCATATTATTTCCATTTCCATAATTCATTTCCATAATTCATTTCCATATTATTTCCATTTCCATATTATTTCCATTTCCATAATTTATTTCCATATTAATTCCATTTCCCTACTTCATTTCCATATTATTTCCATTTCCATGTTATTTCCATTTCCATAATTCGTTTCCATATTAATTCCATTTCCATAATTCATTTCCATATTATTTCCATTTCCATATTATTTCAATTTCCATAATTCATTTCCATATTAATTCCATTTCCATGCTATTTCCATTTCCATATTATTTCCATTTCCATAATTCATTTCCATATTAATTCCATTTCCCTACTTCATTTCCATATTATTTCCATTTCCATGTTATTTCCATTTCCATAATTCGTTTCCATATTAATTCCATTTCCATAATTCATTTCCATATTATTTCCATTTCCATATTATTTCAATTTCCATAATTCATTTCCATATTAATTCCATTTCCATGCTATTTCCATTTCCATATTATTTCCATTTCCATAATTCATTTCCATATTAATTCCATTTCCCTACTTCATTTCCATATTATTTCCATTTCCATGTTATTTCCATTTCCATAATTCGTTTCCATATTAATTCCATTTCCATAATTCATTTCCATATTATTTCCATTTCCATATTATTTCAATTTCCATAATTCATTTCCATATTAATTCCATTTCCATGTTATTTCCATTTCCATAATTCGTTTCCATATTAATTCCATTTCCATAATTCATTTCCATATTATTTCCATTTCCATATTATTTCCATTTCCATAATTCATTTCAATATTAATTCCATTTCCCTACTTCATTTCCATAGTATTTCCATTTCCATATTATTTCCATTTCCATAATTCATATCCATATTAATTCCATTTCCATAACTCATTTTCATATTATTTCCATTTCCATTATATTTCCATTTCCATAATTCATTTCCATATTATTCCCATTTCCATAAAAGTTCCATAATTCATTTCCATATTAATTCCATTTCCATAATTCATTTCCATATTATTTCCATTTCCATGTTATTTCCATTTCCATAATTCGTTTCCATATTAATTCCATTTCCATAATTCACTTCCAAATTATTTCCATTTCCATATTATTTCCATTTCCATAATTCATTTCCATATTAATTCCATTTCCCTACTTCATTTCCATAGTATTTCCATTTCCATATTATTTCCATTTCCATAATTCATATCCATATTAATTCCATTTCCATAACTCATTTTCATATTATTTCCATTTCCATATTATTTCCATTTCCATAATTCATTTCCATATTATTTCCATTTCCATAAAAGTTCCATAATTCATTTCCATATTAATTCCATTTCCATAATTCATTTCCATATTATTTCCATTTCCATGTTATTTCCATTTCCATAATTCGTTTCCATGTTATTTCCATTTCCATAATTCGTTTCCATATTAATTCCATTTCCATAATTCATTTCCATATTATTTCCATTTCCATATTATTTCCATTTCCATAATTTATTTCCATATTAATTCCATTTCCATAATTCATTTCCATATTATTTCCATTTCCATATTATTTCCATTTCCATAATTCATTTCCATATTGATTCCATTTCCCTACTTCATTTCCATAGTATTTCCATTTCCATATTATTTCCATTTCCATAATTCATTTCCATATTAATTCCATTTCCATAATTCATTTCCATATTATTTCCATTTTCATACCATTTCCATACTTGTAAAATAAAATTTCCATATCCATTTCCCTAAGATTATGGAAATATTTATGTTTATGGAAATGAAAAAGTAAACATTTCCATAATATGTTTAGCGATCCCTGGTAGGTATTGAATTGCTTTAAATAATAAGCATATATTAGAGTAATAAACTATAATCATCATTTCTTTAATATGATAATTAATTACTATCTCAACTGGAATTCATGAACCTTGTTTAACCCTTCTCATGGCTGATGTTATTGATCTAGTCAATCACTACGACTGACTAGCACAAAAAAGAGGCGTGGCCTAAACGCTCCTTGTTGGCACCGGAAACGCTCGTGTAGTTATCACTCTAGGGGGAGATAACTCTATGGTTCAGGCTAAGAAAAGTTCATGCGTAAATTTGATTCCATTGAAGGAAAATGGCAATTTTCTGCAACATGTAAATTCATGTCACCAATTTTATGGCATCTCAGCAGTTTTTTTTGCGGCTTTCCAACTCAAGCAGCTTATCACACTCTATGTATGAATGACCTCAACTAAGAAATACAATCAAAATATTTCTGAGCCATTTTTTTAGACGTATTAGATAGTGCATGTACCAGAGTACAATGGAGTTTTTGATCTAGCCGGCACACCAGTCACAGAACACAGTGAGACTTTGAACATCAGGTGAACAGGCCTCTACAGAAGAGTTAAGCAACGAACAGCCATCATATGATACTTTCTTGGCTACAGTTTTGTCATATACATAGAAACTGGATTTCCTTTAGCCAAGCCCATGAATATTAAATGATATCCATGTTAACTGGGGTCTCTAGTATGCGTAATTTGCGATGATGTTTGGGACAGGGAGATTCTTTTGGTAATACATGCATATTGACATAGAGGTGTGGTCTTTTTTGGGCCTGCTCATTTGCTGGCCGCTTGCGCCTGTAAAACTAGTTGGCCTTTGTTAGGTTTAGGGTGTTGTCAGCTAGCGCTTGTGAAAGCTGTTTGGCCAGTGACTAATCTTCTGGTTTCTCCTTCAGCTGATTGTCAATCAGGAATTTATTGGCTCCAAACTCATCACACATAGAACATGTGTCTGTGCGTAGACATCCGACATCGGAAGGAAATGTTGTATTTGTTTACAAAGCTTTTCCTTTTGTCCTCATAGCTGCACTATGTGCCTGGGTTTTTTTAACATGGTGAAAAACTTTGTCTGGTTCAGTTCTGCTATAAGATAGAGTCGTCTGCTTTTTTTGTGCCATAATGAAACATTTGACCTCGAATCTACTCAATGTGTGCGAATGAGCTCTCAGATGCAGGTACTTTCCATTGACCAGTTACAAGGTCATGGCGGTGTATGCTGTTATTAATCTCATCTAATTTTTTCTTGGCATTACCGGGTACCTCATCGTCCCACCCGTAAGCGTTGATTTCTCTTTTGAGATAGCTACATGCTACTCGCAACCACCTTGCAACTAGATAGTGACCAATATACTTGCCACAAATTGAGTACAGTTCTCGTTTGGTCACAGTGGAATGCACTTCTGGCAGCTCAGAGTCTTTACTCCACTTGAGAGTACCGCTGATGGAAGCCTTTACTCTCAAACCCAGTACTCGTGCGCTTGACAGACTTTCTGGTTCTTTTGACAGTAAGCCGTACTTCTGCAGATGATCCTTCACTTTCAACGCTGACACAACATCTTCATTTACCACAATATCATCTATGTAATGATCTGTGCCTTTGGCTATCTTCTCATCCATTGACAGAACCTTCGCTAAGATACGAGACATTATCATAGGTGCCACATTCAAGCCAAACTCTAACCTTGTCATCACATATAACTGACCATTGAATCGAACAGCTTGAAACCGTTGTAGTGAACTGTCCACATGAAGTTGTAGGTATGCCTTTGTCAGAACTAACATACACACATTGTTCCCTAATGTTCCCACTGCCTCAGTTTTTCTTGACATATAGCTACGTCATTTCCATAATTGCTGTTCACATGCTTGTTTAACTCCCTGCTATAGTCTATCACTGGTCTCACCTTTCTACCTTTGTTTGACTGAAAGACTGCCATCAGTGAAATTATGCCACTTACGTTGCCATGAATCTTCACATCATGTGGCTCCAGCCAGCCATTAGAGATCCACTGCTCAATCTCACAGCTGTATTGTTTTTTATAGTCGGAGTTTATAGCATACTCAGCGCATTGATTTTTCAACTCTGATTCGCGGCTTTTCCATTTCCATACTACCGTCCACTTAGTTCCATCAAATACAGCTTTGAAGTCAGTATCTTCGATAGTCAAACAGTCTGTCTCAGGCTTTTTCAACTCGGAGTTATCTTCATATAACATAGCAACCACAGGTTGTGATGCACATCCAAATGTTACCCTGTCTCTTGCATGTATTGTCACACCTTTAAGTTTGTAGATTTCGTCTACACCAAGAATCAACCCGCACCCACATACTAACTCAGGTACTACCAAGCAACGTAACTGAATAGTGTCACAATGGTTTATAGCTACATTGATGTCAGCTTCTCCACAGCATTGCGTGCTATTTCCATTTAACATCTTTACTGTCCTTTGTTGCCCTCTTATGCCAAGACCTAATTTACGAACAACACTAACTGAGATTACCGACTGCTCACATCCACTATCAATTAGAGTTTTTATGGACAGTCTATGAAGCCTCACAAATATAATTGGCAGCGTCGTCTCTAGTGTTGGTTGTTGGGAAGAGCATGCGATGCTGAGGCTCCCCATTCTCATTTTCCTGCTGCTCCTTAGCTGTCCAGTTTATGCTTATATAACTGATGTTATTGCGGTTGTAACCACAAATTGGCTTACTAGAAAAACTTTTCGTTTTTCTTCTTGTAGGAAAATGTCTTGAAATATGTCCAAAACCTGAGCAAGCATAGCATTGAACACCCTTTGCTGGTTGATTATGTGTGTCATGTGTAGCAGCACCGCATACATAAGATGACGCACCTGAATTTGAAGAAAGAATTGCTCGAGCTCTAGTTACAATTTCCCTTAACTCCATCTCCTCTATGGCAGCCGTAGCTTTAAGCTGGCATGCTACTTCGGATGGCAGCCCTGACATAAAGCCACATTTGAGAAGCGGTTCTGGATTAGTCTGTCCCATAGATTCTACAAGCCTTCTCAAATCTGCTAGGTAAACGTCTACTGTTTCGTTATCTTGCAAAGCTCGCTCACGTAGTTGACTGTAGGCACTGTTATATTTATGCTGAATGCTGTCAGTAGTTCTTTCTTCAGCTTAACATAGTCACCCTTCACATCCTCAGACAGCTGCTCATACAACGCAAATGCTGAGCCATTTAAGAATAGTGGTACAAATGTTTTAAGATCCTCTATTTTTTGTAGTTTAGCCACCAGTTCTAGTTTGCTGATCCAAGTGCCGAACTCTCCACTGATATTATTGTCCTCGTAAGATTTGATTAAATCAGATAGTTTTACTGCCATTGTTTCTTATAGCCAAAATAGCTTGTAATAAGTGCTTTTATCCTTGTATAGTGCACCAGCTAACTTGACACCAAGACCGCTTGTATTCGAATGACACAATAATAGGTATAACATAACGAATGGCGTAACGAATGGCGTAACCACTAGGTAGGAAACACAGAGACAGCAATCCATGAGACAGCAATTACTTGTACACAGAATAAGTAATAGTATTACATGCGGTACACAAAAGTAAATGATATAGGCTTATAAAATAATACATGCACGCATAGGTTACTATATATACATAAACTACAGAAATATTCTAATATATATAACCGTAAAACCCAACTGACATTCATAATTACAGGCATGTAAATGTGAAATTAAAAAATGTTTCCATGAATCCTATTATTAGTAAAATTTTAAATTTTAATTTTTAGTAATCCCGTCATGCCCTTTTTGTTCAATCAACAATGTGGAGTTGTTTGCATAGACATATAATTGGCTTAATTTTGGTGAAGGAAAAAGTGCCTGAAAACTTTACTAAGGCTGTAAATAGAGAGTTGAACATCTCCAATTGTAAAATAGTATTTGATTGCCGACATATATAAAATTTAAGAAACTATTCTCTTAGAGTTTCCAACTCTCATCACTTTTTGTGTTATGCTCTAAGCACAAGGTTGTTCAATTGTTTAACTATGATTTTTATTCTTCAGAACTTATTAGCTTTGCTATCCCATTGACATTACCAATATATCTTAGATTTTTCTTATTATATGTTTAGTTTTTTTCATGATGACTGAAATATGCGGTTGCATGTTTTTAGCAAAAAAACAACATTACAGAAAGTGACAAAGACGAGGTCAAAACAGTTGAAGCACTATGTGCAGATTTTAATAATGACTAAGAAGCAGAATGTTTAGATGAATCATACAATGTTTTGTTTACAGACGCAATAGTTTGCTGGGAAAAAATCATTCTGGAAAATATTCTTAATTATAAGGTACTGTATTGCTTGTACGTTTTATCAGCTCTCTAGTTCAACCATGAAGTTTAAATCAATAAATTCGGGTTCAGAAATACTCAATAAAGTTTATATAACTGCCTTAGATATTGGAACTAGAAGGAAACCATTATATTTTAAATTAAGAATTTATATGTGAGATCCACTTACTGAATTAGTTAGTGGTAGCTATCCATAAATATATTCTGCATCACTCAGTGCCATAAAAAGTGGTAATAACTTATTTTGTAACACACATTGACTTCTTTAAGGTACAATACTAACTAAACCAATACATAAAGCATTGCATGGTGCCTTTTCTACCAACAAATATAAGTAAATCTATTATATTAAGGGTTTCTGGTACAGAAGTAGCAATAAAAGCCATTAGGTCCTCCCGGTAGCTCCACCATCTGCTTGGAACAAAAACCAAAACCATTACCAGCAGTGTACTATGTAAATAAAGTCTTAGTATATATTGTTCTTTATAATTAATTCATTACTATTTAAAAAGTAATTTTTAGACTGATATACCTACCAGCTAGAGTAATCATTTTATACCAAAAAGTAAAAGTTTGTGAGAATCAGTTAAAATGATTTTTTATTTGTAGATTGTGTAGAATAATATTATAAATGGGTTTCTACATTTTGGCCATTATTATGCATATTCCATGTGCACATGCTGAGTGCCCTTTAATAGGTCTGCAATACTATTTGCTTTTACAACTCTGTCCGGGTCTTGAGAACCAGCGCTTTAAACACCCCGCTGCAGGCTGGTTGGTTCAAAACTAAAGAAATCCTTAGCATGATCAGACATATTGCTAGTGTAATTATAAAATAATATATTAGTACCAAATATCCTTTTATCTGTTTGTTTGAGTTGATTCCTTAGTATTCTAAGTATAGAGTTTAATGTCAACTTTACATTTTTATCTGTATTACAAAATAGATAGTGTGTTATTGGAAAACAAAATATTTTTGTTGACAATTCTCTTTGAGCATATTAACGCAGCCACAACATTTGCTAGTTGCATTGCATTTGCACAACATTAAAAAAATGGATATGTTTCGTGACCAACATTTGAAAATTTAATTAAAAAAATAATCCACCTTTACTTTTTATACTTTAAAGAAAGCTTGCATCTTTGCAACATCATTAAAATAATCAAAACACTTACAGCGGCCTAAAACATTTAACGGAAAAATGAACTTCTCTTGAGAAAGACCTATTAAAACATATACTTACCAAAACTATTTAGAACAGTTTTACAATTGTTTTCCTCTACCCTTTAAAACTTGACTGTCTTTCTCAATGTGTGTCTGTAAACCATGGTCATAATCTCCAGCAATCGAAAGATGTTAAACTTTTATTAAATTTATACAAATGTGCTCAAAATACAATGAATTCTAGTAAAGCATTAGTGAGAAAATCTAGCAACTCACACTATTTTTCACCAAACAGACAAAAAAGTGTTTCACTGCTCTGTGGGCTAAAACCATAATAAATCGTACATTTTTCCAAAATATGTAAAATATTCACATTAGCATCATAGCTATTGAGCACGCATTCATCTTCACTTCATGATTTGAAATTAGAAGTAAAATACTGGTTAATATCATAAAAATGTTCACTTTGATTTGATTTGGTTTTTTCGCGATAAAAACTTTTGCAAGAGATAATAATTTCCAATAAAAATTGTTATTATGTTAAAGAAAGTAGATAAATATACTTGAAAATGATTAAAAACAGAGGTAAAATTGTGTTAATTCTGTCCAAGATTTAGTTTGATCGGTTTACGCTGTTACTTAGAAACAACATTTGTACACAGAGCCGCATGAATGCCGTTATTTCCGATGGTTAAGGTTTTTGACCCACCCTGAGCAAGCTAGAATGCCAGCCGTTAAAGTTCAACGGGTTGAGTATAATTTGTTATAATATACATGTCACAAAGAAATTTGCTATTACCAAAGTAACTGTACACAAAACAGCAAAAATCTTGTTACGCAGCATCAAACTGCAATGATGGTGGCAAACTCATTTTTTACATAATCCTTCCCAACCAGGGCAATACATGCTTAAGCATAATAATGGCACCATGCATAATGATGTCGTCGATCTTATGGCAGTGCTTACTGCAATCTGCATACATGCCAAACAAAATGTATTGCTGCTGCACAATGGTCTCTTGTGCCCAAGCCGACACACACATATTTCTTATATGCCAAGGCATGAAAACTCAGTAGCTCAGCTCACTGGCTCTTTTAACTGTGGCTTATTCTGTCACCGATTTGGTTCACCCATGATAATATAGAGATACCTGTAAGAGAGTCTTCCAGCTTTTAGTTAAAATGCCAGTATTTCAACAGCTCCGGCTTTCCATATAAGCCAGTCCTTGCTTTACCAGCCAATGACAGAAAAGCCTTGAACATTGACTTTTTATCCCACATTACAATAAATAAAATTGTTGATAACATTCACAAACTACTTTCAGTGTAAATAAACTATCTTGAAATGTTTAAGATTTTATTTTACTTGACAAGATATCCACTTGCTGACTTTGTGGTACGTCTGAATATATTTTTCCAATTAGTACATCATAATTGACTTTGTATGTAACAAAATCAATTGATGCCTATCAATTGATAAGTTGGTTTAGTTACATAATAAGAATTTATCAATGTCACTTGCCCCTTTTGAACATCATTAAAATAATTGGTGGTAGTCAATGTAAAGGTTTGATTGCTGTGATCTGAAAAATGTTTTAAGGGTTTACAGAATGCAAGTTATTTTCTGTAACACTCTTAGAAGTTTTTATACTAAGCCCCGTGATGTGCAGTAATATGTATTTCCTCAAAAAGTATATTATAAATAGCTTTTGTTTCAGCTTTTTGAACTAGCTAGAACTATTATCAGCTATCAACCTCGTCATATGAAGTTAATGGTAGATAAACTAGCAAACCTCTTCAAGTCCACTAAAATTAACACCGAGGGAGATATGGTCAACAGGAGGATTTTGCAAACTGGTTCATGGGTAAATGTTGGAGAGTGAGAATTGGTATATAGCCATAATTATTGCTTACATAATCATAACTAATCAGCAATTGGTGTTGACTTATGAAAATAATGTATTTTTATGAATTCTTCGGGTGATGGCTACAGGGATCTTCTTTGACCAGCTAACAATAGCTAACAAAACGATAAACTAGTTTGTTAATGAAAACAACATAAGAGAAATAAATATGTAACACATTTCTAAATACTTAGACTTTAAACATTATTTTACTATAACACCAGCATAAATTAAAATGGCTATTGTACTAATGTATTCATTAATAAATTAAATTATTGCTACAACTTGTTACTAATATATTTAGATTGATGTAAAGGCTCAAAGTAGGTTTGATATAATTTTTTAATCGCCAGTACTGAGATAATTAAGTACCAAGAACAAATAATATTCCCATCAGTAGATTTAATACTTAACTAAATTAAACACACTCAATTATTTTAGGTTTCAAAGTATTGAATTTACTTTAAGTAACGAGTGACGCAAATACGATAAAACAGTACAGTAGCGAAACGTTCCATAAAAATGTTGAATTTTTTAGGCCGCCCTAAATGGTTACACTTCATCATTTCTATCAGTAGCAGATCTTGAAGAAAACTCCACTGTTACCATGGTCACTCAATTGACCGACAGTAGTTACGCTGCTAAAACACTCACATCTAAAAATGCCTATGTAAAACTGACACAAAGAAAACATTTCAGTATATATATAGATGCAAAAATTGTGCTTTTTATATCTGTATGTTTCCTAAGTGCAACTTCACTGCAAAGTCAGATAACACAGTTTATGGCCACCGTATATTTAAGCATCTACAAAAAATCAAAAGTACAGCTCAGCGCCACACTAATCATAGAAAGCCATCAGATTTAACAATAGAAAAATCCTGTTCCTGTGGCACAACCGTTCCAGTTACTGATAAAAAAAGCTGAAAATGTAAAAGTTGTCAAAAGTATATTTGCATGTACTCTAACTGGTTTAAGGAGGGAAATATTGGGACTATACGAGCACATCAAAGTTATCAGCATAAGAATGAGGAGTTATCAGACATTAACAGAGAGATGTATTGCATTTGCAAACAACTAAAGAACAGAGAATCTGGGAGATTGTATGCGAAATGCCCCAACTCAAACTGTAACTATATATGGTGTTTAATAAATTGATGTGAAAGGATATCTATAACAATATCAGCTCTGCACAAGCATCGAAAAATAGACCATGCAAAAGGTTGTGGTAAAAAGATTAGTACATGTGGAAACTGTGAAAAGGTAGATAAAGAGAGAGATGGAAAAAGTAAAAGCGGTGCGTGTAAAAATTGTGGTTATTTTTGGTGTCTCATCGGTAACTGTATCCGAGAATTCAAGACAAAATGGAGATTAGAAATTCACCAAGGAAGTGCTCACATTATTTAGCTGGTCTTTTTGAGATAGTTTTGTTGCTCGGTGCTATTTTAAATCTAATAATTTCAAAAAAGTCATCTCCACAATAAAAATATATTATTAGTATAATGCATAAAATTTGAATTCAATTCTAAAATGAGCAAAGACAGAAAGTTCACAATCAACATCTACAATTTTGTTAAAGTTTCATAAAAACTACACTAAGTTTATTTTCAAACAAACTTAATGTTTATACTAGTTATAATCTTAATAATATCAAGATTCAAAATTATTATTGAATTTAAACACCCATCTTAGCAGGTACAATTAAAATTAGTAAAAAGAAACATTAATATGAATACACTAGTGAAATACAAAGTGTTGCTCAAATATTTATAATCAGCTTACAAACAGTGAGAGGTAACGTAATTTTCCATCACATGCCATTATTTTGGGACAATTCTGTTAGCGCATTTGAGTAAGCTTACTAATAAGTGCTAAATATTTGCTCTCACTGTTGATTATGTGTAAATTGAATCTACCGCTCTCTGCGACGGTGTGCCATCACAAATAGCACTAGGGTATTTACACCAATATAGTGACATATATTGATTAATGAGTTCATCAAGTTAGAGTGGCCTGATTGGTTAAGGATAGGAATGATGAATGATAGGGTTCAAGATCAAATTATCTGCTACACAGATTTTTTAATACAAGACTTTATTAGCTATAACTAGACATGAACTGGCTCAAACTTTGATATATATATATGTTTATTATATATATATATTATAAATATATCTGCATTAGTATTTGTCATGATTATTTGCTAATAATGAAAGGCATGAAACTGAATTGGCATCAAATTTATTTGAGATATTTATGCATATATATACATACATATAGACTAGCAGTGCTAGTGTGGACAGAAAATTGATTTGTATTTAACATATGACAACATTTATCACTCTAACTTTCAAGCTACATATCATGAGAGAAGTGTTTTGTATAGTTAAAATAATTTAAGAGAAATATGAAAACAACTGTAAAGGTTTTAAAACTTTGTCCAGCAACTGTGACTTACAAGCTATTAAACTGAGAAATTGTCAGTGAAAAATTGCAGTAAGCTGCTAGGCTTCCAATGATGGTACTCCATGACATTGCATCAGCATTGTTGCCCAGCTAAGCTATTCTAATAATAGCTATAGCCGGAATGCAGACAGACATACGACATACAACACACAGACATACTTTGAGAAATATATATACATGTATAAGACAAAATATAAGATATATATATATATATATATACCTTATATCTTGTCTAATCTACATTTCTCAAAGTATTTTATATATCTCTCATGGCGAATGGTAATTGGTCTGAGATCAAATTTTCTGTAACACAGATTCTTCAATGTAAGACTTTATTAGCTATAAATGGGCGTATACACGCTCAAAGTTTGATATATATATATATATATATATATATATATATATATATATATATATATATCTCTATATATATATCTCTCTATATATATCTATACCACAAAGCTCATCACTTTTGTGATTTGAGCACTCTAGTGCCAGCACATTGTCTTTCTTATATATATATATATATATATATATATATATATATATATATATATATATATATATATATATATATATATATATATATATATATATATATATATATATATATATATATATATATATATATATATATATATATATATATATATATATAGATATATACATATATAAATATATATTTATATGCATATAATATTTAGTCACTTGTGACTATCACAAGTAGGAGAATCCTGTCACAGTTGCTAATTTGTGTATGTTTATTTCTAAGTTATAACATTTTGCCTGAGTAAGCAAGTATTTTGATCTGCAGCACTTAATCCTAGTAGTTGAGGTCTGATAGGAGCATAGCAATCAATTCATTGTTATTAAATCACTCTGACCTTGCAGTTATCTACTGCTAGTTTATCTAAAATTGAGTGCCACTGTTCTAGTTATTTTGGTTCATTGTAGTTTAATTAGGACATAATACTACCAAAATATTAGATACAGTGCTATTAAAACATTTTTTTTCAATAATTTGGTGTTCAATCATATTAACTTGTACATCACTGGCAAATTGTTGTTTCTATTTTTATTGGAAATATTAAACCTGTATGTTATTACACAGCGCTAGCTTGGTGCAGTCGGTATCTGGGAAATATATTCATGTTTAATAACCAGGTGTAAAATCATTCTTAAATGTGAAAAACAGATTGAGTGAAAAATATTGTACTGCATTTGTCTTGAAAGTCAATATTAGGTTGGATTCCTGTGTGGTGCGATCATTTTTTCTCAAAGTCCTTGAGCGTGGCTAAGATGCAAATGGGCAGACCTGACTGTTGTTATAATAAAGACTTGGTGAACGTCCGGTTTACTTAATAAAAAAAGTTTACAAACTGTTTCAAACAATCGTAACTTGAAACTTCATATCATGAGGAAACGTCTTTTTGTGCAGTTCAAATAATTTAAGAGAAAAACTAAACAACTGTAAAGGTATTTAAATGTGAGGGTAAAGTAATTAGCAAAGAATGATTACATATTGTCTGTTTTGCTAAGATCCTAACAAATAGTGATTCGATAAAATTAATCCAAAATAAAAGTTTTTTAAAAATAAATAGTATGTTAAATTAATGATAACAATTAGATAAATGCGTGTGTAAAAATGGTTAATCTTGCAGCAAGTGCGTTTCTTTAAACCTTTGGTATGACGGTGCTGGTACCTCCCGGAACCGCAAACAAATTTAGAAATGAGATATTGGTTTTTTTAATAGTTTGTCTGATCACATGAAAAGATAATCTAGAAGCAATTCCAACTTAAGATAATACAAATTTCTTTGGAAAAAGTATTTAGCCTGTATAGGTGCTGCGAATTAACCTTATGAACAACTGAAAGCAGGAATGTTGTGGCACATTGAAAATTCAAGCAGCTCATTGGAAAATTATGAATTAAAAAACAGGTACTGAATCATAGTAAATGCTTTTTAAGTTTCTAGAGAAGATCAAAAGCTAAAGGTAGTAATAATTAATAATAATAATATATGTTTAGAGTATGTAAGTGTGATGAGGATAGATAAACGGTTCAGAATGTCAAGAGCTACTTACTCTAGTGGTTACACATGCTTATGAGTAAACTTGTGATTTGAATTTTCCGAGTTAAAACGCTCGAAAAATGTATTTTTTAAGCTTTATCGCTGTAACTGGACCAATAAACAACAACTGACCAACACTGGGATTTATATAAAATAAGGTTTGCATAAAAATCATCATCCGGAAAGTATGTCAATAATATTTTGAACTCTCCATATAAGAGTAACACCGTGAGGGAGACTATTTATTACATGTATGAATATGAACAAGAAGTTGTCTTCTTGTTCATCTTTTTATTTTAATATCTACACAAACTATGTAAATAATTTTTGGTAATCTGAAAATTAGCAAAGCTTTTAAATTTAAAACATATTACAACATTTTAATCACAGATTCTCTTTTAGGGAAAGTTTCAGTTTAACCAATGCAACACACAGAGTACAATAACACTATAACATAGTTAAACATTCTTAAACATATGGTTAAATCTACTAACTCAAAACTGTCTCCTTTAGAGCCTTTAGTGGTTTAAAATGCAGCATAACTGATGATGCCTTTTTATCTACCGTATCAATAAGGTAAGTGTTAATATACTATTGTAGATTTTAAGCTTTGTAGCTTTGTCTGAACTCAAAGTAAAAATGACAAAGGGCATCAGAAAGTTAGACCTCAGCCGCTGACTTTAAATTTTTCTTCAAAAAAGCTTTGGTTTTACATACCTCGAGAAACTGCTGGGATAGTTTTTGGTTTAGATAAATGTTTTGAATGAATATAAAATCTTTAGAAAAAATCATTTGACATGTATAATTTCTGATTTGGGTTGCACAGAGGGGGAGGGGTAAAAGGCTAAAGACTAATCGATCACATAATGATGAGGAATGTTTATACATTTGGTGATGAACTTAGCATATTTTTAAAAAAGTTTGCTGTTTTGCTATTGGCCCATTATTTATTCAGTAAAATTCCTTAAATAATAGAATTTCTTATCTGTCAACAATTAGTATTGACATTGATTTTTTGGTAAATAAATGCAGGGAAAATTGCAACAATTTGCAACTGCTTCAAGTGCGAAGCTAGTAAATTTGTTTCACTTTCAAATGAACTATTTTACTGATGTTGAATAATCCTAATAAATATTAAGAGCTATATTTAGAAGTTGAGATAGAATATCTCTGCCTGTTTACAGATGCGGCTGGAAGTAGGAAAAATACTTCTTACCAAATTCAAATTCATAAATTTTTCCTGAAAGACCAACATTCCAACAACTGTTCCAGGCAACTTCATGTATGCACCAGCCTTCCACTGTAATTGTACATGTAGAGTGGTTATTACACTCGGAGATATCTCAGTGCACACTACGCTGTCAAGGCGCTAGTAACTATGACTCTCAGCAAAATAGATTGCTTTTGTCATATTTTACCTGAGCAACTTTGTGTTTTACGAGTCTGTTACAAAATAAAACGCTTTAAATTATTTATTTAGCTTTTCCTTTGTAGTTTTTAATTAGAATTGACTTTTAGAATATTCATGTGAAGGGCATGACGCCAATACAATGTGATCTAGCTTAATCAACGCAAACCACATACAATTATGACACATGTAGCAACATTTCAGCATCAGATAGATACTCAGGAAACTTTAAAATCAATAAACAGATAGATCATTTTTCAAAGAATCTAATGTCAAGCCTTACAACATTAAATTCTTGAGTCAAAGTCTATTGATGAAAAGAAATATTCTAATAATGATGTAAGCATAAAAACTGTTAATCATTTGTTGGCATCTGCAGTATCTATTGATGATATAAATATGCTACATTAGTTCTGTTATAAGACTTCACATCCTCAAAGTTTGAATAGAGGTGAGTTTTAAAATTACCTGGTACTTACATGTAGGTCATTTCCAAAACAAAATATTTTATATAAATAAATTTTGAAATTTTAGTTGTATTATTTTAAATGGTATTTATTTTACTAATAAATTTATTTTGCGTCTTCCAATGTAACATTAGTTATTATGAAGCATTATTTATTCCTTAGATCGAGCGAGTCAGGAGTCATTTTAGAAAAAACAATGAACATCAGAAGTGGAGTCTTTCTAGTTCTTGTCGATGTAACAGTTTGTAAGTTTATCAAATTTAAAATGAGTATCTTGAGTGCATTTACTCTGTTTTGCTGGTCTTTCTTTGAGTATAGAATCAATTAATCACATTTTTGACAGAGACCAACACTATTTTTCTACAGGTAATGTTGGCGCAAGATATAAAGGATATGTTGTTGATCAAAGGTAGCAGATCTTATTTCCTTTTTATAAAAACTCATACTGAATATAGAATGTTGAATTTGAGAAAAAATTTTATTTATAAAAAATTACCTTGTTCTTGGAATATTGTCAGGGTGCAGCTAAATATTGGAGAATCAACTGAACGGCTAAAAAGTTTTGGACAATTCATAAGGACTGCTGTTTAACCCAACAGCTCGCTAAACCAAATAACATAATAGAGCTAATAAAATATCACTTTCAGGGTGATTGCACCTTGGCTTAAAACTTTATTGCATTGAATAATTAATTTCCATTTTAGTTTCTGTCAATTTGTAGTAATAGTAAATATTAGTTTTCACCTAGTTTAGAGAAATCATAAAGTTCACTATTGATGTGCTGAAAAAGTAAAGTTTTGCGACCGAAAGTGACTTAAACAACTAAGAAGAACCAAATATATTTTTGTTTCTCTTTTGTGAAAAGTTTTTCAACAATTTTAATAATTCTTACTGTTTAGCGTGTCAACATGTTTTGAAGGTTTTGAAAAACCCAAGTGAGACTTCATCCAAGATGTAATGATAAACGATGCTCTCAACTCTGTTTGGACTGTTTTGATTGTGGAGGAGGAACTTGTAATGACAGAAAGTGTGAATGCCAAAACCGTGAGCCTTGTTTCGATGATAAATGCAATACTTCTTGTGAAGTAAGAAGATACCGTTCTGGTTTTTGCCCTGCAAATGGCGGACCGTGTAGATGCAGACGCAGTGGTCATTTATGGGCTCATTGTTTAGATGCATGCAACCAGGATGTAAAGATGGTAGCACCCGTGTTGATGAAAGCTGTGATGGTCATGTAGAGAGCTGTCAGTGTGACTGCTAGAAGCACATTTTGAGAAAAAAACTTCTCAACCCATGCTCTCTGTGGTAGATTTACTTATCCAACACTATTCTTATATCTTTTTGAGATTATAAAAATATAACAACTGTTTGATGAACTGTGTTTTTATTGCTATTCACTATTTTTAATAACAGCTTGCTGTATGTGGTACATAAACGAATTCACAATTCTGAGATTATTTTGGCATATGTAAAGTGTAATGCAGCATTATCTATTTTTAAACAAGTTTGAGTGTGAAAATAAAATTTATATAAATATTTTCCATTATATATACCTTGATTAGTTTTTTTCAAGCTAGCTTGAAAAATTACAACACAGTTGATGAGATGAATCTACAAACAAGCATAAAGCCCTCATCTATGTTACAAGCCACTTTCAGTCTAAGACAAGTTTAGATACATTGAAAAAATCATTCATCTCATTTACATTTCGGAATATACATTTTAACTCGGTTATTCCTTGATACAGGATGCTGCTTTTTCACTATTTGCTAATAGGGTTAAGGCTTTGTATCACAGAATAAATGGTTGTAAGATCTCATATTACTTTGCTTAAAATTTTCCAAAATCCTTTGCACTATGAAATATTTTTGTGAAAATTACATATATTATTAAATTTGATGATTACTATACAACAGGTAAAGAAAGAACTATATAAGCTAAACTATAAAGAATTTTGAGTGGATAATAAGATTTTTACTTTTGGGTCACCTTAGACACCTGGTTATGAACGTCAATTTGTAAAGTATTGATTTAGTAGCAAATTGGTGAATCAAACCATAACATAAGCTAATCTAACTAACAGCATATATAATGTTGAATAGGTTTTAGTATATTTGCTTTCTTACTCTCACTGTAATTGCTTTTTATAAACATGTTCTATCTATATGTACAAAAAGGACATATTTCAGAAATATTTTATAGAGTCATTTTAGAGACAAGTTGGAATACTACACAAATATTTTCCAATTTTGTTGTCATTTGTCTGATGTATTGTTACTAATTGTGGTAGGCTAACGCTTGAATGTAATTAAGTCAAACATCGGTTTAAACTCCGATGAATTTAGTGTCCTTGCTTTGAAACTGAAGTTACCCAAGTTTTGGTAAGTTTTATCAAAAAGTATTAGAAGCCGGTGATCATTGAGATCATGTTTAATGATTGACGGGATAGGATTCCCATTATTTTCTATACGATAAATTTGATAAAGCCTGATTGAGATTAAAATGCTCAGAAGAATAGTATGTACAAAATGATGTCACTAATTACTAACTCTGATATAGGAGATATAGGCTATTGCAATCAAGTTGAAGAGTTAAACCATTATATCTCCTGGTTTCTTTGCCACTAGATGTTATAATTGCACTTCTAACTGAACTGAGTGTTTTAATTGTAATCATGTTTATCAATTTTAATCTTGGAACACCCTAGCAATCAAATCAACTCAAATATCAAAAAAGTTGCAAATGATGAAAAATACCAATATTTGCTGATAGTATCAGCAAAAAACAACTTTGGGTGAGTTAATTTTTATAGGAAAATACAAACAGAAGTATAGTTTCAATGAAGTCAACCTAAAAGTGGGTAACACAACTGATTAAATAAACCAGTTATTATCTAGACTCATGTACCTGCCACATCATGGCATAGAATTATTTGATAGCGCCTTGGGCTAATGCCCGGACAGTGTATAAAGTTAGTCTAAACGGGGTTATAAGTGTTTAGTGATAAAACATGTAAAAATTCAAAAAGTTATAAACTTTAACAAATATAGGTTACAACTAAATAGTGTGTTAGAATTAAAAAAAACAGAATTTGACCTAATAATATTGTAACTGACATACAGTAGCAATGATAGCGATTGTAAATCAATTTTATGTTTTCTTGCTTTTTAAGTACATTGCTAAACTGCTGAACCTTTGCCTTATGTTCTTATGCATTAGCACCTTTCAAATAATGTTCAACATGTTTTCTGCTTTTAACTGAGTTTAGGCATTGAAATCAATGCATTAGAAATAGTTTTGTTCCACATTGATACTCTGGGCAGTTTTTAAGTTAGCTCAAAAAATTACAGCGCAGTTGATAGAAGCAATTTAACAATTACATGAAGCCTTACCATATCGTACTAGTTACACTTTCTGTAAATAGATGGTCATAGTAGAGCATAAACCTGAAGATTACTAAAAACATGGTTCGCCTGAGTAGAGCTGAACTCATTTAGTACTAGTACATCGTTGTCTCATTTGCTGTTAAAAATCATCAGGTATGCCGATTAAGCACAGAGAATAATTATGTGTGCAGTTATACAGAAATTATAGGAAGAAATTAGTGGCAGTGTTACAAAGTCGAGATACCAAGTGAACAGTCGTTGGTATAAATCTGCTACAAAGCAGTATTTTAACTTACCTTTAACAGTGGTTTTAAATGTTTTAAGGAACTCAGCTGTTTTAAAATAAATATAGAATTAGATCTTAGATTGACTGCTTTGCAAGTAACTGAATAAATAAGAAAGACACAACTGATGTTTAGCTGGATCATCAGATGTCATGTTTACAAGTAAAGTTGTGAAGACTTCTGCACACAATTTTCAATTTTTTAAGTGTGTGGATCACTTGCTCAAAAGTTGTGAAAAGTAACATAGGTTTATTGTTTTGAATAATGTTGGAATGGTTTTTTGCCATATGGACTTTCGATAGTTAATAATGATTACTCTCTTGTCTATAGTATTTACATTATTCGACGCAAGTATTGGCATAACAGACAGACAGAGACCTGCCTACCTCAAATATGATTTATTTAGAGCATGCTAAAAAATCAATAGTTGAACAGGACTAAATACAAGTGTCACTATGAAAGGTAAAACCTGATTATTGACCACATTGACATTAGACATGACATAAAATAAACAGCTTTAGCTTGCTGGAATAGGTATCAATGCATCTTTGTCTCACAGCTGTTGCTAGCAGAGCCAACTAATCAATGCTTGTAACCCAGGTACTATATTGCATTCTATCACAGTTTTAAAAGAGCTAAACAAGATGACATTGTTTGGAATTGCCGAAGTTTCACCTTAGTTTAAAAGAAGGCTGAGCAAGTACCAACCAAGTTCAAACTCCAGTCAAGTAAGACCATGAAACTTTCAGGTCAGTACAAATTTTTCATCTTTAAAATAATCACCTATTAAACGATATATACGTAAAAACTTCTGAAAAATTAATTGTATAAATTCAGAATCACATTTCTCCTGAGTGTTCGGAAATTGAAATAGCTTTTGATACATATTCTTGTCATTAAGTTCCATGCAAACGGTAAAAGCATCAGCATATTTTGCTTCTAGATTACACAAAATAAAAAATAAACTTAATTAAATGATTGTTAACAGCTTTATTTTAAGATGAAAAACGCAGAAACTCGTTATTTTAACTGAGACTCAGTAACTCAGTATTTTAAGATTTATGTAAACTATGAATAATTCTGAATGCGCTGAACTTATAAGCTAATTTTGCAGTTGAACAGCTCAAAAAGATTTATTTATTTTACATAAAACCTGTATAATATTTGATATTCATAAGTATATACCTTAGTATATATATTGGTAATTCCTTTAGTTGTAAGCGATGTACATATAAAACCGTAAAACCTCTAATTGAACACAATAGCGTTCTATTTTTCAACCCTTCCTCTCAAGTTGGTGTCAATTGTTAGCGTTAATCTTCCGCTTAGATAGCTGCTGTCGGATTGTTGCTTTTGATAGAACAAACATATTTTGGTTGTTTAGTAGCTCTCACATTTCCTTCTGACCTCAACTCTTTTTCTGCACTGCTGAGCTATTCAATATTAGCGTCCAAAATATTTGTCGGCGTAACAAAACTTTGACACGTAGCATTTAGCACAAATGTGACACATAAAAGTTCTGTTCGCTAAATGTAATTTGGTACCAATCGTAAATGTAAACTGTATTTATTTACATATACTTTGCAGTATCGGAACTGCATTAAACAAGGAACTACTATTAGCCTGAAGCAGTTAATAAATAATTCTATGGTGTTGTTTTGAAATCTTTAACAAAAATAAAAGAGAAGCTTCAGAGTAGGACACTTAGAGAATCAACTGTAATTGCTGGAAACAATTCATTATTAATGCAATTTAATGGACACTTTTCTACTGATCAATTGATATTATAAGCTTGTAAGGATAAAACAATTCCAAGAGGGTGGTCAAATATGTCCTATTTTTCAACCTTTTTTTTAAGGTGACGGTCATTTGGAGGTGGCGTACAGATAGAGGGTGTTACATGTACAATTAAAGGTTTTACATTACTTCGAAAAGAAAATGTACTTAGTTATAAGCTGATGTCAGTTTTGTAGATGCTTTATATCTTCTAACAAGCTTTACTCCATATAAATAACGCAATATGATTAATCATTCAGGTAACTAGTAAAAGCATATATTATAATATGCAATCTAAGCCTTTTTTATATACAATCCATTCTGAAAATATAATAAAAATCAACTCCTTTGAAATCAGAAAAAAACCTTTTACATTGAATGTGATGTAAATGTTGTCAATTTAATCTCAGGCAAAATGCAAGTTTACAAAATAAGCTCTTTGGGGAAAACATATACAATAAACTAAAAATGACTACACGTATATATGTCAAAAACTGTTTAACTAGCACCACCCTATTTATAAAAGCAATGCAATACCATTTAGCTCTAAAGATAGCTTAGAAAGCGTCTTTATTCATAATACTTCAGAAATATTTTTCACAAGCTAAACACATATTTTTTCATTCTACAATGTTATTGGAAAAGTTGTAATTACCAAGACAGCAATAATATATTGTGTTTCTAATGACAAGATCTATGTTTGTTTGCTTTTGTAAACAATGATTTTTGACAGCAGTCTAATACTGGGTTTTCTACTCTGGGTTAAAATTGTGTCTGTTTGTCTAAGTACATTAGAATCCATGGCAGGAAATTAATGCTGGTGGTTATAATTTCGGTTAATTTCCTATTCACTCAGATCTCAATAAAATGTTAGAGCTTATTTCTTTTATTACATGTTCTAATTTGCTATATAAATAGAAAGCTGTTTAAAATTTGTTTGGCAGCATTTTTGTTCAAAGAGAGTTAACTAAAATCGATAATAATGTGAAATACACTATTCATATAAACACATGTGATAGAATTTGTTTTCAATGAAATTAAATATCGGAATAGGCTTGTGCAGTCTGTGATTTCAAAACAAAGCAACATTCTTAGGTTCTTAGTCAGAGCTTGCTTAGTGGTTCACTTTGTTTGCTATGAGTGATACAATTTTTGTGAATTAATTTGTAAACGAAACTTATAATATTCTATAGCCAAAGCTATTTTCAGAAAGTTGAGATTAACATGAAACTTGAATTATCTACATGTAATTAGTTACATTTACATCTGTTAGAGGTTTGCACTAAATAAGGCTTATCGCTGTGCTACTACATTTACAAATTTTTTCCATAATTTGTTTTAAATTTTTGAGGTTGAGATTCACACAGAGGAATAATAAACTAAATTGTAATATTTGGAAGTTGTGTATATCTAGCATTGAAAGTACTTGATTGTTTTTAACTCTTTTGAACCCTGGAAATCCTCATCAATGTAGGTCAGTATCCATAAGTTATAGACCAAAAAGTAGGAAATTTTAAATCTTTATGAAATAGATTTGAATAGACTATTTAATATATGTATAAATTGGCTCATAATCAAACAAGTTTTTGTAAAAAGGGAAACCTTTCAACAAACAAATTGCAATTGATAGCGAAATAAAATAATTATGAGACATATTTTGTACAAAATCCATTTAAGTTGGTAAATCTTTAGCCAGTTCTTAAACAATGATAAAAAAATTTATTGAAGCCTGTATTACATGATTCGTTTTTTGATGACTAATACGAGAATTCAAACAAAGCTTCAGTGTCTATAATTTTGTTCAGTTTCGTTCTTTTGTGTGGAAAGCTTTGAAAAAGTAGAACTATTACTCTAACGCTAGGAAGATTCTTGCGTGACAAGCATTTGTACTTGTTCTTTGTAGTTTTAGAAAATCTTGCATATAGAGGATCAGAACTCTGCTTGTTTGCTCGGTAATGTTTGTCGAATCAAAAACCTGCTTGTGGTTTGCTTTAAGACCAGGATAGAGAGAAGAATCTCATCTTCAACTTCCTATTAGTTCTGTGCACAATCTTTTATACACCATTTAAAACTTAGTTTCTATTCAATCTGAACTTTAGATTATCAGTTTTAAGTAGATCACATATGAGTTATACACAGTAGATCACATATGAGTTATACACAGTAGATCACATATGAGTTATACACAGTAGATCACATATGAGTTATACACAGTAGATCACATATGAGTTATACACAAGAGATCACATATGAGTTATACACAAGAGATCACATATGAGTTATACACAGTAGATCACATATGAGTTATACACAGTAGATCACATATGAGTTATACACAAGAGATCACATATGAGTTATACACAAGAGATCACATATGAGTTATAAACAGTAGATCACATATGAGTTATACACAGTAGATCACATATGAGTTATACACAGTAGATCACATATGAGTTATACACAGTAGATCACATATGAGTTATACACAGTAGATCACATATGAGTTATACACAGTAGATAACATATGAGTTATACGCAGTAGATCGCATATGAGTTATACACAGTAGATCACATATGAGTTATACACAGTAGATCACATATGAGCTATACACAAGAGATCACATATGAGTTATACACAGTAGATCACATATGAGTTATACACAGTAGATCACATATGAGTTATACACAAGAGATCACATATGAGTTATACACAAGAGATCACATATGAGTTATACACAGAGAGAAATTTTGATTGAATTTTAAATCATTAATAAATCTAAATTCAGGGTGACAAAACTGTACTCAAAATTGATTTAATTTGCATTTAATAATGATTTACCTATGCCAACGCATACTGTGGCTATTAAATCATATTATGATTGATAGCTGAGCTTTTGTACAGCTTTGCTAGTGCCTTTTCAATCATATAATGATTGATGGTTGAGCTTTTGTACGGGTATACTAGTGCTTGTTCAATCATATAATGATTGAAACTTGAGCTTTTGTACAGGTATGCTAGTGCTTGATAAATCATATAATGATTGAAAGTTGAGCTTTTGTACAGGTATGCTAGTGCTTGATAAATCATATAATGATTGAAAGTTGAGCTTTTGTACAGTTTTGCTAGTGCTTGATAAATCATATTATGATTGATTGTTGAGCTGTGGTACAGGTATAGGAGCCTACTAAGGCTTGTTCAATCATATTATGATTGATAGTCGAGTTGTTGTACAGGGATGCTTTTTTTAGAAATAACCAAAACTAAATCATTCTGTGATTCAGTGCTGTGCTGCCATGGATGCTCCCTGTTCACTCATGGTACTGTCATTTTTAAATCACAATAAAATTGTAATTTTATACCAGGAGAAGACAATTACACACTTGAGTGAACTGATTACTATGAACTTCTTATTTTTATTTTCATGAAATACTGAGGTTAAATATATGTATAAGCAAAATATATTATGATAACTTTAAAGCTATAATATGAATAAAAAGGTTAAAAATGAACTGTTTTGCAATGAAGTATTTACATGTAAATGTTTACAAATAATTATAAAAGAGAAAATATTTTAATTGAGTACTAGCGACACCAGCCGAGATACCATCAGTTAGAGTTCTAGAGAAGCTGTTACTTGACTATCCCCATCATTTGAAGAAGTCTCATCTGCAATGCAGAGGTTGTTGTCATCAATGATGAGAGCAGCCGTAACAGATATTCCACCAGAACCCCAACTGATGAATGGGCTTGGATGTGGTACCTCTGGTTAACCACAAACAAACACTTAACATAGGCCAGACATGCATCTACCTCAGTTGCCATCAGGAACACTGCTCCTGTTGACAAAACCAGGTAGATGCATTCCTGTTCATTTGTCAATACAATGGCTCCTCTGCTGGTTTCATCCAAGGCACTTTGCGAAAGTCTTTCCATAAACAGGCTGGTGGCTGTCGACTTGCCCCTCAAAACACATTGCTTTTCATCATCAAGCTTGTCACCTATAACATCACAAAGGTAAATTGGTAAAAATTGGTACAAAGGTAAAAATCATAAAGGTAATAGCACAGTTCATAACTAATAGCCATGTAAATGTGCTAAAACTAGCAATATAGTGATGTGGGTAGGTAGGATTAATGATTAGGAGTTACCTAACTCTGTGTTAAGGATTGAGTGATAATTATAATACAATTCATAACTAAGAGCTCTGGTTACAACTAGTAATATAGTTATGTGGGTAGGTAGGGTAAATGATTAGGAGTTATCTAGCTCTGCGTTAATGATTAGGAGCTATCTAACTCTGTGTTAAGGTCTGGGTGATGATAATAATACAAGTCATAACTAATAGCTCGGGCTACAACTAGTAATATATTTATGTGGGTAGGTAGGGTAGATGATTAGGAGTTATCTAGCTTTGCGTTAATGATTCGGAGTTATCTAGCTCAATGGGGAATATTGATTTACTCAACGTACTCTTACAATTTGAATTAATGTTTTTCAACTTACTGGTTTTAACTCCTTCTGTTTCCTAATAAGGAGAGTTTGAGTTCTTGAGATCATGTTAGGCTGAAGGTTGGCCAGCTGGTGTTCCATCAGTTCTATAAAAATATCTTCATCGACGCCTTGGTCTAAAATTGATAGAAAAATTTAAATGATATATTCTGGTTGAATATGTGAGCAATTTTTTCATAGTTGTTCTGTTGTTTCTGTGAGGTTAAATATTATATTATATGTTTTAAACAACAGACAATATATATTAAACTATAAAAGATTTGAGATTGTGAATATAGTCTTAATAATCCCAATGCAGCCACCATTACTCTTGCTCCAAGGGGTGTGCGTGTGTTCTATGATTTTTTGTGATATCCAATGATGTAGTTCTCAAGAATTTTACATTGCTTAGTGACAGAAACATTAGTATGACATTTATTATAAATTTTTGGCTAAATAGTGCCATGTTGTATGTTATACAAACTCACCATGGCAGGCTTTCACAATTGATTATCCAAATGACTGCAGAAAGTGTGATGGCACAGATGACACAAGCTCTTCATGGTTACTTGCTTCAATATTGTCTATGTCGTCACTACGATATATTTTTTAATTATCTGAATAGTTGTCAATTGTGTTGTGTATCCTACTAGGTGATCGCTTTAACAGTATCAAGTGCAAAATGACCATTGCCAGCTTTAATTCTACAAGGATGATTTGAAAATGCCTCCCTTGTTTTCATTGGTCAATGCGATGAATAGGCTGCCCAGCGCCTGAGCCGCTTATCATCATCATAGATATTAGGCATTTATAGCAAGACATGGCCAATTTGTTGTACATGTATTGAGCAAAAATACTGTGAATAATAGTTAACCGTGGAATGCAATGATTTTAGTTTGTATTTTTAAGCTAGGAATACAGAGAATTTTAAAAACCCCAAGATGGCAACATAAGTAAAAAAAGACATAATTAATATGAGTTAGTCTGGATAGGTTCTCTTGGAGAGGGAAAGAACCGTGCCTCTACCCCACCACGCAATATGTGTAGTGTAGCTACTTGATTTGACTTGAAAACAAATAGCTTATCTTATACTGAATATTGTATTATGGATACATTAATCATTTCAGTTGGGTTGAGTATCAGATAGATGTTGCAACAGTGGCGAAGATGTGCGGTGTTAGGAATGCATTACTATCATGTTTTTTCCTTATTACCACGTAAATCAAATTTTGTGTATATACTGTATTGCACCAATAAACAGCGCAATCGACATCTATGTGATACTGTGTATAAATGTCCGCTCATGGAAAACCATGGCCACCCCCCTTGCTCACATATAACCACCTTAACTCCATGTTTTAAGCAACACTTACAAAAGTCAAATAAACATACAGATTACAGATCTTCTGTGCACTACAAATGACGATGCAACTTAATAGGAGAAATCAATCTTCACTCAGTAAAATAAAATACACTAAAGGTTTCTATGTATCAGATTAAGTGAAAACAATTGCCAGATCATTGCTCCCAACCAATTTTTTTACTGGTAATAAGTGTATTTTATCGATATCAGGCAAGGCAAAACATCCTAAATAAGTGTAATGTAGTAATTTAATCTTGTATTTCATCCTTTTAGCTCTAGTAGAAAGCTTACAGATAGCTCAACTAATGCTATACTATTCACTTATATTCGGCTCCACAAACTACATTTTGTTTGTTGAATTAGGAAAGTGGAATTAGGAGATTTAAATCAGACAATGGCCATCGAATGAGTTGTTTGAAGCCATCATTCAAATAGTAAGGTGATTAAATTTTGTCAATAGTACAGCCTCAAGCTTAGATTGCAGCAGTTTGGATACATTAGCTACATGCTACAATTAGAGGAATTCAGAGTCATGTTTATCCTTGAAATTTAACAAGATGGTAAGTTTTCTTAGCTATTGTATATCTGGTGAAATACAGTCATACTAGTGACAAACATCAATTGGCCATTAATTATATCCATGAAGCATTGGTTAAACAACTGTGACTGCATTGCACAATAATTTTGTATGATTAGCTGAAACTTTATTTTTGTTTTCATTGATAATGGGAGAATGGCTTCAGTTGCCTCAAAACCTGACATACAATAAGCTCTACCAAAAACCACTTTCTTCAAAAGGCCACCATAATTGAAGTGCCAAGCCATATAGAAATTTACATTTAAATCATACTCATTTCAAGGCATCATGAGTTTCGCTGTCGGTCAAGGGGTGGTTTCAACTACCTGTTTCTACTGCAAAAGCCCATTACAGAATATTAGTATTAAGACTGCTTGGTATCATAGTGTACAGTGCTCAGCAAAGTATCCTGATAGCTAAAAGAACAAAGTGACCAACAATAATAACTAAATGCTTGTCTATAAAAATGTTCTTCTCAGCTGTGGTTGTAATATTACCAGGTCGCTCTAGTTGTTGCGCTGGCCCATACTGAAAGCAAGCACTCCCAATAACTCACAGTGTCATTGTTTCATATACAACATAAATCCCATCATTGAATTAAGTTATGTAACTCATTGCATCTGTTAATAATAAGACAAGGTATAACCACGCTATAAATAAGCAATCATATAGTATTAGATAATTGTAGTAGAAGATTGTGGAAGATAGCATTTTATGCACAATCCAACAGAGATTTTAGGGCATTGGCTAGTAGATATTATTGGGCTCGCTGAATTAGGAAGGCTGTAGCATAACAGCCAACGAGTTTACCATCTAGCATGTATATAAAAATATATCAACTGCAACTAACCTGAGACAGGCTGAGCTTAGGCTACAATAAAACAAAATAATAAATAAAACAATAAAACCAATAATATTAGATAGAGGGTTTTTACCATTGATATCAATTATATCTAAAACTGTCTACAAAAGCAATGTTTGGCTGATTGCCCCGTTTTCAACATTCCTTTATTGTAGCTGATTCCAATTTTCTGCAAGTGTGAAAAGGTGTGATACTATAATTTTACTTGGTTTTACATGTACAACTATTTAGTCAAGAGCTTCACAACACAATTCTATGTTTATCAAGAAGAATATATACAAAGCTCTAATTATTAATACCTATGTACACAACTTCGTCATGCTTGTGAAATTTCAATTGCTTCAAAATGAATTTTTTCAATATCAAAAAAGTATATAATAACTATACTGTTGACATTCCAGAGTAGACCAATAATATGCAATAAGGCAATTTTTCAATTATTCCAGATTTGAAACTCAACAACATTCTGATCATAGCTATTTCCTTACTACAACAGTCCAATGTTTAATAGAAAATTTAAAACAACTATTGCAAGTTGATCATGTCAGTCCTTGGCCAGCTATTTCATTGGATTCATTAGATAGAAAGCATGCCTAAAGAGCTTTCATTGCTTCTGCATAAGCTCGTTAATAAACAGCTTTGTGAATGACAGCTCAATTTTGTGTTGCTGGCAGAACGTGAGATATGACTTGCTGCAGTCTGTGCAGCTAAGTCGATGATATGGTGGTCTGGATTTATTAATGAGATCTCAGTCTTGGCCCTTATATTACTAGACTGTTGACATTCAAGCTAAACATATTATGATGAGATAAGTTGCTCGAGGAAATTTCGTATTTTACCATTTTACAATTTTTAGGCAACAGGTTAATGCAATTACCCAATTCTCAATAATTTACTCTGTTGTGTAGTCTTATTCCAGCATTTCATTACCCCAGCGATCAGACAAAAGCAGTCTTGGGCCAAAAACGGTGTTTGGCTACACACCATTTCCGCAAAGTTGTGCAAAGAAACCTTAGTTCAGTGAACTCAACAATGCCATGTTGAAAACCTTTCTTGAGAGAATATCTAGCTAGGTTTGAACAAACTGACGAATGAATATATTTATAATACTCCAAATGTATAAATTGTTCACATGAATCAATCAAGGGGGCAGTGCCCGGATCTCAGCAAGGAAGGATGTCCAGTACTTTTTATTTATTGACTGTTAGTTTCCACTACCAAGTTCAAATCCAACGCTTCTGTCTAGTTCCAATTAGGGAACAGATAATTTTATGAACTAACCCCAGCTTGATGCGGTTCAAAATACAATGCATTACATTTCTTAGCTCAGTTCACTAAACTGCCATGCAGGGCCGTATCCTTCTATACTGCGGTTTCTGCCATGGCAGTACCTTTTTTTGAAGCACAAATCCTGGAATTCACGTCATTTTTGCTTGACTTCAATCCTTGGGCTGGGGAAAGGGTGTCGTTTATTGTTTATCGTTATAATGTCGTTTATCGGTTGTGTGGAGAAACGAACTTTATGTCGCTTTCGGTAGACGTTTATAAAGCTGTCGTCTAGTAGCGGTAAACAAAGGATGTGAATGCTAGTAAGTTTTAAATATCATCAACAAGATATTACTCGATGAATCACAATATGAAACGATTATCTGAGAGACGTTGCTTTGTGCTAAAAGCTAAAAAAATCGTGCCTTCTTGGAAAAGAATAAAAATTGAAAAACCTAGTCAACATAGGCTCGAATTTTAAAATAGTAAAATAAAAGTTATTTGATCCTGCGATCGTTAGTGATTTTTTGTCAGATCAGAATAAAAAATAATTCAGATGATAGAAATGATGTAAACTTTTTGAACTTTTATTATTCTTGGAATATACAGAGAAAAACAATTGTTATTTTAGCTCACATGGCAACTTTTAGCGTTGGACTCTAGCAAATTGAATGCTTCTAAGCATTTCATACAGAGACAATTGAACATGGTTGTATTTTTTTGTAGTAGTATATAGATAAATTAATGCTATGTACAAAATATTTTGTTCATAGAAATAAATTTATGTTTGAGCTAAGCATGTAACATGCAAAGGCTGTAGCTTTCTGTAGCTTGGCTGGGACTTGGCTACCAGACTATTTGGCATTCAAATCAAAAGATTCAGAAGCATAGCTGGGGTGGGGGGATCTCTGTGACATGGCCATGATCTGGCTCACTCACCCAAAGACCCTGGCTAACTCTGACACATAACAAAATTAGTACAGACAAGAGGTGGACCAGAGAAAGATTGATTCATTTATTATTGGGGTATAAAATTTCATTGTGTACTAGTAGTGGCAGCACCATTGTAGTACTTGTAGTAGTACTAGTAGTAATAGAAGTAGTGGTAGGGATATGTGTAACCAGATTAAAGTGGGAACAACTCTTGGTCTAAACTGCTGTGGATTGTGGAATCAATATTAAATGGCAACTGTCTCAAATTTGATTTATTTCAACAATGATTTAAAACAGATTCATGAGGAAGTATGTGATTGAATTTTGATAGTCCCGGCTGTCAACAATTAATTAGTGATCATTAATAAATCAATCATCAGTGTCCTATGATTGAATTTTTCATTTTGCTTCACTGATTTAAGAATGATCAGTTGTGATTGAAGTTTGAGTTGTCAGTTGAATGTAGGATAGACTCACAATTTACTCCAGCTCTTGATTAATTTGCCATTAATTATCATTATCAAATCATTATTCAATCAGTATGGGTATGTGTTATGGGTAACAGTGATTTTTAGATCATTATCAACATAATATTAAATCTTAAGCCTGGCTAAATCAAATTACAATCATTTTTTTCTCTCTGTGTACACAGTAGATCACATATGAGTTATACACAGTAGATCACATATGAGTTATACACAAGAGATCACATATGAGTTATACACAAGAGATCACATATGAGTTATAAACAGTAGATCACATATGAGTTATACACAGTAGATCACATATGAGTTATACACAGTAGATTACATATGAGTTATACATAGTAGATCACATATGAGTTATACACAGTAGATTACATATGAGTTATACACAGTAGATCACATATGAGTTATACGCAGTAGATCGCATATGAGTTATACACAGTAGATCACATATATATATATATAAAATTGTTTCCTCACCCTGGTTAACCCCTATGGGTGGTAATTTCTGCTCTAACTCGGGTCTCCTACCAGAGACCTGGGAGTTTGAGCATTCGCCTTAAGATCTTAGCTGTTCCCAATAGCTCACTTTTCTGCAACTCCCCTGAGTTGATTGCTGTCGGTATTTGGGCAGGGTATGTATAGTTATGTATATATATATATATATATATATATATATATATATATATATATATATATATATATATATATATATATATATATATATATATATACGAGGTCTGATCAACAAGTTCCAGGAATGGCTGTATTGTTGCAATATAGATAGTTTTACAAACAAACTAAATTAGTCTCCTTCAAAATACATTCCTTGAGAGTCGATACATTTAGTCCAACACCGCTGCCATTGCTCAAAGCAGTGACAGAAGTCCGCTTTCTTCAGGGACCGCAACTCCGAAGTTGTATTTCTTTTAATTGATTCGATGTCGTCAAATCGTTCACCTTTAAGGGAAAATTTTAACTTTGGAAACAACCAGAAGTCTTAGGGAGCAAGGTCTGGTGAGTACGGGGGATGAGGCACAATAGAGATGGAGTGTTTGGCACAGAATTCATTCACAGTCAAAGATGTGTGTGCTGGGGCGTTATCATGATGTAACCTCCAACCACCTGACTTCTCTAAAGCTGGTCTTTTGTGCCTGATACTTTCTTTCAAGTGCCTTAAGATATCTCTGTAAACATACTGATTAACAGTAGTTCCTGGAGGTAAGATTTCTTTGTGTACTATTCCATCAATGTCAAAGAAAACAACCAGAAGCGTTTTGATCGCTGACCGTGACATCCTCGCCTTCTTTGGTCTAGGAGACTCAGGTGACTTCCACTGTGAACTCTGCATTTTGGTTTCAGGGTCGTACCCATACACCCAGCTTTCATCAGCTGTTATTACAGTTTTTAGGAAGTCGGAATCATGCAGTACTGCTGTCTTAATTTCGCTACAAATGTCAATTCTTCTCTGCTTTTGATCATCATTCAGCAAACGTGGAACAAACTTTGCAGCTACCCTATGCATGTTAAGATCATCTTTTAATATTTTTTGAATGGTACCAAAAGAAAGCCCAGTTTGTTGGCTTACTTCTCGTATAGTAACACGACGATCAGCGTTGACTATAGCCTTTACAGTGTCAATAGCAGTGACAGTCCTTCGTGATGTTGGAGCTCCACAGCGTTTATCGTCTTTAACCTCTTCTCTTCCTTTTCTAAACCGTTTGTGCCATTCATAGACTTGTGTTTTCTTTAGGGACTCATCCCCGAAGGCTGTATGCAACATTTGAAGGGTATCTGATGGTGATTTACCGAGTTTAGCACCACATTTTATACAGACGCGTTGTTCTTTTTGATTGGCCATTTTGAAAAATTCGCAGAAAGATCCAAACTAGTCCGTGATTGTATTAATATTGCTTAGCAACGACTAAGAATTTTGGCCTAAAACTTTCTGTACTAACTAATTAGGAGTCGTTCTTTCGTTTGCAACCATGAAAAAGTAACTCCGACATAGACTACTAGTCATGATAACACAATTCCAGGAACTTATTGATCAGACCTCGTATATATATGTATATATATAGATTATGATCATTTTAACAGTTTTACAATTGTTTTGAGTTGTTAAGTCAGCAGTAAAATAATCTCTAACAAGAATGATTTGCTAAAACAAATGTTATTGACTCTTTGCAAATAGACTTCATATTTTAAGTCAAAATTATTGGCAAATCACAGTTGCAAAAACTGGAATTCCTTTAAAAACGAAAGTGCTCACTAAAGATAAAATAGGAGTTGCCACAAAGCGCTACTACCTTTGTTGATTTCACAACAAACAATTTTCAAAGCCCATCATGGGCTTGAGACATTTATGAATTTTAGGTTTATGATGGAGCCTGCAACATAAATAGCAAACCTTTACCCTGTGTCATTAAAAGGTCTAACCTTGGTACTGTTTGCATTCAAAACAATGCTGCTATTTGAGCTCAGACAAGTTGTATCAAAGGTCAAACTATTTTTATTTGAGGTAAATTGGCTTATACAAATGAAGTAGCCTGTTTTGACGGGACAAAAGGCTGAAACATCAAAACATTTTAAATTACCTGATAGCGTCTGCCATGCCATTCACAAATTTATGTTTGCCTAAACTTTCTTTTATTCAGTGAATTTAAGGCTGATGTCTACTGAGTTTGAATATAATTATAATGAAGGCAAAGAGCAAAGCAAGTTTTTATTTAGCACATTTATTTTTTTCACTAGATGCTTTACATCATTGTGGATTTTTCAGAGAAGCAGCGTGAAATATTTTGAATTTTGCAGGATATTGGATAATTATCCTCTCCCATGTTGCTCAGGCAAGTGCAGGATGTAATGTCACCTTTGAAAGACAGAAAGTTTCAGCACACAGTAAAAGTGAAATAATAATATACGGCATCAGAGAGTTAATTGTATGCGCCTTTATGTGTGCACGTATATTGACATGTGAAGCATTTGTATACGACATACATGATGGTATGTGCTCCGCTGTCAATTTCTCTGCAACTGATTCTCCAGTAACTATAGCAAGTGGAAGTACTGTGGACGGTTATAGAATCATCATGAATACACAGCTTGCTAGAGGTACTTGATGCACGTATTTATGTTTTAGTAGAGTTTTAGGTAAAGTAAAACACAGCTAGTACTGCTGAAGACATTTCAGGTATAAATTTTTGTGCAACATTGTAACACTTACTTCTTGAACATTGCTTAAGTTGTACAATGTCTTCAACCAAATTTAGTACCTAACAACAGTTTGAATGGCACTATAAAGAAAAATATGTAATTTAAAACGGTTCACATTGACACTTTTTTAAAAAGGCAGGAATAAATCGGCTACCCAAAACAAACATTGTTTATATACAATAACTAGTTGAACAGTCAGCATTGCGCCAGTAAGAAAATAATTGTCTAATGAATTTGGGAGTTTTACCTGAAAAGCCAGATTGTAACTAGAATATTTACTAAAATAATACTGGTGTTTTAGGCAAGCTTAACAATTGTTACGCATAATTGTTAATGGCGCTAGATATTAACCCCAATTGAGCATCTTAAGCACGAGTATCTTAACCAATGGAATGTCTCTTTTCTGAATGAATCCATTATATTCTGTGTAGCTTAATAGTAAAGTTTGCCACTTCTAGATCCGAAGGTCCCAAAATCAGTGCCATGCAGACGCTTTGTTGCTAGATTTTCATTGCTGTAACTGAACACAGGGTTATTATTCAGTCGGAAGGAAAGGTTGCAAAAGCAATGTGAATTTAATCAGACCTTTTGATTTTGGATCAAACCAATTAGGAAATGTACATATGAAGTTGTCTGCTTAGACTGACCACTTAGAATCTGGTTTGAAAAGCAAGTTCTCTTATCTTCTGAAAAAATAAGTCAGCATAATATTGTGATCAATGCAGACAAATTGTCAGGTAGCGCAATTCATCCCAACATTAATACTACTTATAAAGCGGTATGAATAATATGGCTTGTCCAGTGGTATGAGAGTGGTTATTTTAAAACCACTCATGAAGTGTATTAATTAGCACCACTCATGGTGTGATATTAGCTAATACCAAAGTATGAGTGGTAGGAAATAACTATTTGCCTTTTGGACAAATGCTATATAATTATAATATATAATATTATAATATATCATTATAATATTATTGGCCTTTTTTTCTGTTAACTTTCTAACACTTGCAATCATTCTGTGTAAAATATGATCTGTTACCATGAAATGACAGGCCTATTAAGTTGCTATAGCCATAAAATACCCACGGTGACTGCCAAGCCAGTACGGGGTTCGGTTTGGGTTTTAATTGCTACCATACCACAAGTGGTACTAAACTAATACCACTGCTTGAGTGGTTTTAAACAATGCTATAATTATGTTGCTGCATTCTAGATATTTTATAATAAATCAACAAGATAAATATCTCTGTATGAGTGATGCTAATAAAACCACATCATGAGCGGTACTAATAATACCTGCTAATAAGTGGCTTTACTGGTGCCACCTAAACCACTCATTTAGTGATACTAAGATATGGGATGACCTCGGTAGTGTGTTATAGTAATTTTTTATTGTTAAAGCTTTTCATGTTCGCTCGCTTCCTTGGCATAATTTATTTAAGTTTTTTTAGAAATGATTATATACGTGTACATAATTGATCTTACTGTTGTACAATCTGTAGTGTTTTTACTCTCAGTCTAAATTGTTTTTGTAAAGCTTTAATTACCATGTTTCCATGCATCAAATTGATTTAGATTACCTCCACGCTGAATCATACAAATGGTAAAATTCAAATGGATTTGATGCCATTTCAGTTGGCCAAAATTTGTGTGAAGGCATTTGCATTGAGATTAATATTTGACATCGCAAAAAGCGCTTCTACAAATGAATTTCCATCAATAATATCTAGAAAAGCATTCCTTGGTAGAGGTGAAACATTCGGCGCACTCTGTCACACTACCATGCAAGTATATTCTAACTTTATTAATCGTTAGAAAGGTAAGATGTGAATTAATCAGCAGTGGTTAACTCCAAATCTATTCAAAGTATGGAAACTCCGGTGAATGTTGTTAGTAGAATAACTATGTACCTAAGTACAAACTTGGCTTCAAAATATATATACACATTTCATATCTGTGGCTCTTTCATCATCATGGCCAGCCATGGTAAGATTTGACAGGGCATTCTTATTATTATATGGATTGAATTATCAGCTAATAAATGTACATAGTTTTCAGCAATGTTCGAGTTGAATATGGGAAAATATTTTCGACAGCAAATGCTTTTTGAACAATAAATGGAACAATATTGGTAAGAGAATACTACTCATAGTGTGAGGGTAACCAAAATAGTGCAGCTTTTATCAATATCTGAAGTCATGAAAATATGTCAGGCTTCGTAAGTCTTTCTTTTCAGTGATGTAGCTGGTGAAAAATTATGTTCAAGGTTTCCTTGTTGGACTTCCTAGCAAAACCATGAATATGTTGTTACGCAGCAGAAAGTTGAAATGATGGCACTTCAAACTCTGTCTACCACTAGTTTCAAGACTTTGACCAACAAGCCTGGTACAGTAGCACCATAGCTACTACCAAATTCAGTCAAATACAACAGTCTCTACTGCCAACCTGCGCAAAAGCTAAACAGCAGCCTTGCTACTATACAATAGTCTTTTATATGAGGCCAACCAATGCTGAAGGTTTCCTGTCTGCAAAGGCACCACTCACTGTCTCAGTTTACCCGCTCAGCTCTCATCACCAAAGCTTTTACCATTGAGTACTGATTCACTCCAGTAAAAATAGCAGGTCCCTGGTTTTCTATGACTGTCAGCTTTTCAAAAGCTCTGGCTCTCTATAAAAATGAGAGCTTTTGAATTGACTAATCAAAAGAAATACTCGTTTGTTTGCATAATATCTCATAAAGCGATCATCGCCAATCTAGCATTGGTAAACAGATCAGTTATCAATCACTGTTTTGTTTAAGAACAGAAACTTCTCAAAATCACGTAAGTCTTTTCTACATTTAATCAATTTCAAAAAAATTCAATTTTTTGTAAAATCCTGCATTTAATTTCAGATAAGAAGACACAGATGTCGAGCCTTTATGCTGCCAAATATAGCGGTGATAAGGCGGTTGATGGGATTTACATGCCAATTGATGGAGAGCTCTCTTCCCTTATAACCACTCAGAATGAACAGAGTCCATGGTGGAGGGTTGATCTAGAGAAAACGCATTGTGTATCAGCGGTCAATATACTTAATAGAGGTAACTTGACATGAGTCAACAAAATTACTTTGAGTGTCTAAACACCATGGCTAGCAACTTAACAGTCATTTGGCGAAATCCTTTTTGGAGTTATTTGCTAATTGCAAGTCAAACTTTGTTATTTTATATTTAATATATAACTTTTTCCAAAACGCTGCTAAAAGTATAATAAATAACCCAAAGTACAAACATAAACTTTTCAAAATAAAAATTTTAAAATTAGAACATGTAATTTTAGTATTGAATTTGGCTCTTCAGATGTCTTATTTGAACTAAATTCTTCATCTTTGGTACCGAAAGCTGCTCTCATCAGTAAGATAACTAGTGAAGTGCCAGTTTTATTGTTTAATGAGAATATTAAAACTAAAATACCGCCTTTTAACATTCTATATTTTATTATTTGCAGCTTTGTTAGGCTTCAAACGAGCAGCTAATGCCTATGTGACTGTGACAAGTGACTTATCCTCAATATTCTATACATCAACTGAAGCCAGTAATTTTTGTGGAGAACACCAAGGAACACTTAATAGATATTACACCCTTATCAGCTGTGTCACAAGGGTCAGAGGTCAATTTGTTCAGATACAGCTCATGATTAATAACTTCTTAAACTTTTATGAGGTAGAAGTTCATGGGAATTAATTTCATGTGTTAGAAATTTGTAATGTGCTAACAGTCATTGTTGGTATTTCATGGCTGTTTGTAATATGTTGTTAGTTCAATGTTTGTTAGTGTAATTTCTTCAGAAAAGCTAGCAAGCTTTTACCTGATGAAATATTTTGACTTGATTCTTTTTACACTGTTTCTATCTTTGCTTTCTTTAACAAGCTGGAATTTTTGCCAAGATTGCTGTTCATTTCTGAATAAATAGCACCGTGTGCCATAGACTGCACTTACAAAGCTCATTGCAGTTATTTCCTAGTTATTATGTTTTCAATTTTCTCATTTTTTTCAAGTTTTTAAAGTTCAAAGATTTTCATAGCTCCAGCCAAACATACCGAAGGAAGTTTGACCATATGTCCATACACCTCTACACCCTTACGCTTCTACACCGCTACACTCTTACAATTCTACGCCCATACGCCCATAGGTGCATACGCACATACAGACCAACTTTGATAATTATACACAAATAAATACATAGTTAGTCAGAAAGAATATTTCTGCCGAGTCATTAACTATTATTTAGAAAGCTCACAAAATAGTATTCTTTAAAACAGACATTTTGGTCTCAGAAATTGTTCTCTAAATAATATCATTGTAATTTTTGTGTCTTTTTCAAAACTGCAAGAACGTAGCTTAAACTGTTAGCAAACAAAATTTGCATTTGAGTTTGAAGTTGTTTGGATTAATTTCCTGCTAGTATGAACTGTATTATAAAATGATAGCTGTTCCTTTGTCTACACTCAGCTATACAAATAGTGACACGACTACCACAGTCTCATTCATTTCAAATATGATTTCCTGCTTAATTGTATTTTGTTAGATAATGAAAATTATCTGTTTGTTCAGAATAATGACACTTGGCTATAAAAGTATTGACACTACAAATAAAAACTCATATACAATATAATCTTCTTTGTCTTTAACAAAAAGGTGTAAATTTGTACAAGATCAAATACAAACTGTAAAACAAAAAAACAAACCTACTTATTGAGCTCATCCAATTAAGAGTTGTGTTTCCTTGCTAAACTTGTATTTCAATACAAGTTCTTTTCGATGCAGTTGTTACAAGGGAGCCGGCAGATCAATGTGTGCAACAGATGTGCTATACATGCATGCCTTTACATAACTATTATCAATACAATTTAATGCACAATCTAACTCTGTTTTTAAACGATACGTTCCAGAAAAAAATTCTCACCAAGCAAAAAAGCCCAAAACTGCAAGCTCCAATTTTCCACTATATGTGATCTAAACAGTTTTAACCCAGTCTTAGACATGAAAACAAGCTTTTAATGCTCACTGTTGATAATGGTAACAGACAAGCATGTACTTAAATAAACTATTTGACAAGCATCCTAATTCCTTTATTTTTATTGTTCAATACGAAATGCTGTTAAACTCAAAATTTACAAAGTGTTTGTCTTTGTAATGCTTCGCATAAGCCCAAAGATTAACAAAATTTGTTTGTTCAATTTTTTATTGCAAGCAACTATAAAGACCTTGCACACCTCATGACAAAACTCTACATGTGGTTTGAGTTGATGGAATTACAAGCAACAGGATAATACTGGTTTTTGAACTTAGTTAATTTTCTGTTCACTCAAATTGCAATAAAATGTTAAAACAACTTTGGTTTGATCTGTTTTAATTTGTTGTATAAATAGAAACGCTGCACATAAATTGTTTGAAAAAATATTCAGTTTAACAACATTAAATAGAATTATTGACAGCATTAAATATTAGTAGTAATTACTTTCTCACGTCATGTGTTGACAATGTTCTCTTGTTCTAGTAGAGAAAGAAATTGTGTTTTCTTACTAGAAATTGAGTGATTCACTTGGTTGTGAATAATCACCATTAGGACTAGTTTTCATAAGCTGGTACCTTGGGTGATCGATACAATTATCAAGGGTTCTTTCTAGAAATTGCCAGATTAACCTGAAGGAATGCATTTTGCAACACATCCAGTCTGATGTGTAGCCAGGTAGCCATTTCACTTATCCCATGTAGAAAGAACAAAAGTGCATCTATAAAGTGTCCATGTTACAAGCAGTGTGGTACAGGGCCTCCAAGTTATGGCCTAGATCCAAACAAGCCAGCAATTTAAGTTTGAAAGCTTGCTTAGAGCCTTTTGCCAGTTCGGCATTAAGCAGGGCTCAAACGACTAACCAATGGTTGAAAGTCAAAGACGCTACCACTAGGCCACTCTGACACCCCGACAAAACTAAATAAAATAGCTATATATACACAGTTTTCATTATTTGGTTTTTGGTTATGAGTGTAGATTAGAAACATCAAATATTTGGGAAGTATGTTCAATGCACAGTATAATGATCATTTTTAGGCTCCAATTCTACTAAGTGATTCATATGATTTTGAATAATCAACAGAATTTTTCTTATAATGGACTTCAGGACAAAACAGACAAAATATCATGAAACATGTTAAACTTGAAATTCCCCTGTCATACAGCCTACAATCAAACTGATAATGGGAAAATAAAGGGTACTACTGGTTGAAAAATGCAATATTAGCAGCCAAAATGGCACTGCAGTGCAATAGGAGAACTGCAATGGTAGCGGTAAGGTACTGGGTGTGGGCGTTATTATATACAACAAACAGCAATAATGAAAGGAAAATATTATATGTTTATATCTCTTCCCTGCAACAGGAGAAATGCAATATTAGAAGTAAAATGGCAAGCTGCTGTGTAATATACACAGGCTGGGGGGAGGGCTGTATATCATTGGTCATAGCAACCAATATCAATAAATTGTGGTATTTATCTAGATTTCTGTATTTATATCTAAAAATTATGCTGAATATAAAAAGCTAGCAGATTTTAGCTGCTTGTCATAGAAATAGATGTATATCTATAAGAAAATGTTCGCCTATTACTTAATTTTGCATATAGTAAAAACGACTTGGCAGTACCGCGATATTGGGTACAGCTGCAGTATCATCAACAAAATCTTTAGCAAAATAATAAAAGTAACATACTGCACACCATCGGTCTCTTTATACTTTGGTCTTGTAAATTCGTATGATTATTCTTATAATTGAATATTATAATAATCTCATAAAATCGAATAACTATTCTTACAATTAAATATTGTAATAATTTTAAAAAAATCGTTAGAAAAATATAATCGTCGTTTCTTTTACTTTCACTGCTTTGGACATCAGTTGGAATACCTAACTACTCATTATAAGTGTCCAAAATGTCAGAGTCTGGTAGAACCGGCAAAAAAAATGATTACTTTTCAGTAATTCTACGTTAATTATATATTGTATCGTTAGAAATCGTTAAAATAGAAAAAGAATCGTTAGAAAAATATCATCGTCATTTCCTTTACTTTTACTGCTTTGGACATCAGTTGGAATACAAAGTTACTCATTATAAGTTTCCAAAATCTTAGAGTCCAGTAGAATCGGCAAAAAGAAACGATTACTTTTCAATACTTCTACGTTAATTACAGAAACCTTCGGCAATTAGACAATGTCATAGACTGGTAAAATGTGCACGTTTTTTCGTGAAATACGCACATTCTAATAGTTCTACAATTTGTCACAAGGCCTTATTGGCGTTTCGTTGGCTGGTCTTAATTATGATTAGAAAAAAGCTTGTCAAGTTTTTATTGCAACTTTTGGCCAAACTAATCTGTTTATATTTAGGTATAATCCGATCAGATAGGTTAGTTTTAAGATATTGTGATAACCTTTCAAAGACTTGATAACATATTTAAATAGGTTTATATGTGTTTTGTATTATTATTACATTTGATTGACTCTACACAAAAATGGTTAAATTTGGGTAATAGGTTAAGGGTTTGGTATCGGCCGTTAACGGATAATTTTTGCGGGAGTTGTGTGCACATATGCATTTATTATAATTCTCCCAAACAATCGCTTTGCTCGTGTTTGGTCATGGGAAATTGTTAATGCAATCTATTCGTTATAAACTTGTGTGTGGTATTTCCTGAATCAATATTTAGAGCAAATATGCTGGCAAGTATCTGACCATCTTACAACCAGTGCAAACATATTTTGTGCACTTGTGCATACCAGGATCACTGCAGACTGCACAATCTCGATCTGGACTACTAAAGTCAGTTAGGTGAAGGTTATACTCAAAACGAACAATTGGAAGATTTGCCTGTCTTCCAGCAGAGCTACAACCAAAGCCTTCAGTCTTGAAAGAAATCTTGCTTGGCAAGACACTGCAATACAAAGGATTGCTTGTACTTTCTGAATGAAAGCTTGAGAAAATTTTGGTCAAGTTTGAACGAGATGAATGAGTTAACCCGCAAGACCTTCAACAATCATCAACACTCATCACTCGTCAATGACAAGAATTGATGATGATTTGTGATAATAAGTGATTATGCTCATTACCCAATAATAAGTAGAAACAAATAACATATATATGAACATGTTCGAATATTTGTTGTTGTAGTCTCTAAGGAGATCATCTTCTCTTTATCTTTTTCTCTGAACAAAATAAACAGTCAAAATAAATAGACTTTTGCAGCAAAGACTTTTAGCTCATTGCTACCCATAGCTTTTTCATATAAAGCTGTTTCTTTTGTTCCTAAATGTTAAGATTTTTGCAGCTAATAATGTTTCTGTCAATAAACTGAATATTCAAACTGTATAAACAACAATATCTGCTGCCATTACACTATAAAAATAATTTAGCCTTTTTCATAATAGAGTTTTTTTTCATAAAAAAGCTTTGTTTTGAAGTCTATTACAAGGTATGTTCTGCTGGTTATACCAAATGAAACAAATCAATTAAAAAGCCATCACAATACGAGATTTTGAAACTATTGCCTGGATCTTATAAATTTTTATTCATAACTTTAAATAAGAAACCAAATACTGCAAATTGTGCGTAAATAGCTATTTGATTTTATATTATAAATAGTTCTATTCAATGTTTTGAAATAAAATTTGTTTCCAAACATTTCTGTAGCATTGCTATTTATATAGTAAATTAGGACAGATCAGAAAAATTTAATTCCAACACTATCGAAATTTGAATAAATAGAAAATTAATATTGTTCAAAAACTAGTATTTCCGTCAGCTCAATTAAAGAGGTTGAGTTTTTATTATGAAGAGTGCAATGTTTTATAGTTGTTTGCAACCAAGAAATAAAGGGAAACATTTGTGTTCAGTTTTCTGATGGTATGAAACATTATGAAGACAAAAACTTTGTAAATTGTGATTATGAAACTATTTCATTTCAATTTATAGAACGGGAAAAAATTAAACTTATAATGTTTGCCAATACTTTTTAAATGACATGCCTGTTCTACACCATGTTCAACGGTGAGCAATACAATTTTGTTTGCAAGTCTAAGATTTGACTGCAATTATTTAGATCTCATATAATAAATAAACATTGTCAGCAGATTCAGATTTGTTTGTCTTTTGTTTGTCTTTTACTACTATTTTCTTATTATTATTCTTATTATTTTATTATTATTATTCTTATATTCGTGTATTTAAAAAGAAGAAGCAAAGTATGTTGTGCGATAGAATGTATTGATAATATTTAGATAAAGGCATGCATATACGGCACATATTCTGCCAACATCGACCTGCTGACTCTCTTATAACATCTATATTAAAAAGCACTCGCATTGAAACACAAGTTTACCAGGGTAAAACAAGTAAAGCAGATCTTAAGTTGGTGAGCTTAATAAGCAAGTATTGTCTTTTGTTTTCAAGTTTGTGTTTGATTTTGTACAAATATACACCTTTTTGTTAAAGACAAAGCAGACTATATTGTATAGGGGGTTTTGTTTGTAGTGTCAATACTTTTGTAGCCAAGTGTCATTATTCTGAAACAATAATATTATTATTGTTACCCTAAACAAACAGATAATTTCTGTTGTCTAACAAAATACAAATAGGCAGGAAATCATATTTGAAAAGAATGAGACTGTGGTCTTGGTGTCACTGTTTGTATAGCTGAGTGTAATCAACGTAGACAAAGAAACAGTTATCATTTAATGATACAGTTCATACTAGCGGAAAATTAATCCAAACAACTTCAAACTCAAATGTAAATTTGTTTTTGCCACAAGTTTAAGCTACATTTTTATCATTTTGTAAAAGACACGAACATTGAAATTATATTCTTGGGAGAACAATATCTTAAGATAAACCAATAATCCTGTTTTTTAAAATATCGTTTTGCCAGCTTTCTAAATAATGGTTACATATTTTATAAAAAATATTCTTTTGACTGGATATATACCTTATATCTTTATAGAAAAATCTCAAAGTTGGTCTGCATGTGTGTATGTGCGTGTGTGCGAATGCGCGTATGCGCGTATGCGCGTATGCGCGTATGTGTGTATGTGCGTATGCATGTATTTGTGTATGGGCATAAGGGTGTATGGGCACAAGGGCAGAGCGGTGTAGAGGTGTATGGGCCTAAAGGTGTATGGGCAAATTGTCTTTGGTATGCTTGACTGTAACGATTAGATCTTAACATTTAAAGTCCTGGATAAAAATGACAAGTTTGAAAATGGAAAAACTTGTAAACAACCAAACTGAAGCTTGTTAGTGCAGTCTAATTCACATTACGGTACTTATTCAGAAGTGACATGCAGTCTTGGCTAAAATTCAAGCTTGTTAAAAAGACGTAGGAAAAGAAGCAGCGTAAAATGATACAACTCGAAGGTTTTTATTACATAAATGTTAGCTCACATCTCTGTCGAGACTACCCTAACAAACACTGTACTAAAAACATATTACAAACAGCTATGAAATATTAAAAATGTTTACAATGTACACTACTTAATTACAACCCTTAAATCTAATTACCATGAACTTCTATTTCGTAAAGGTGTAAGTAGGTATTAAGCATGAACTGTATCTGTACGAATTGACCTCTGACCCTTGTGACACAACTGATAAGGGTGTAATATATATTTAGTGTTCCTAGATGTTCTCCACGGAAATTACTGGCTTCAGTTGATGTATAGAATATTGAGGATAAGTCACTTGTCACAGTCACATAGGCATTAGCTGCTCGTTTGAAGCCTAACAAAGCTGCAAATAATTAAATATAGAATGTTAAAAGGCGGTATTTTAGTTTTAATATTCTCATTAAACAATAAAACTGGCACTTCACTAGTTCTCTTAATGATGAAAGCAGCATTCGGTACAGAAGATAGAGAGTTTAGTTCAACTAAGGCATCTGAAGAGTCGAGTTCAACAATAAAATTACATGTTCTAAATTTTAAAATATTTTTGGTAAAAAGTTTATATTTATACATATGAATAACTATTATGTTTTTATCAGCCTTTTGGAACAAGCAATTCACCAAAATAAAAATGACCAAGTTTGGCTTGCAATCAGCAAATAACTCACAAAGGCTTTCTTTGAATGACTGCTACGTTACTAGCCATGATTTTAAGAAGTTCCAAGTAATTTGTTGACGCGTGTCAAGTTACCTCTATTAAGTATATTGACAGATGATATGCAATATGGTTTTTCTAGACCAACTTTCCACCATGGATTCTGCTCATTCTGAGTGTGTATAAGAGATGAAACCTCTCCGTTAATTGGCTTGTAAATTCCATCAACCGCGTTATCACTGCTATACTCAGCGGCATGAAGACTGGACATCACTGTCTTCTTACCTGAAATTACAAATGCTTTCACAGAAATTCAAACTCTGTTAAAATTATTTAGAAAAAACTAGGCTATTTTGAAATGTTTTTCCTGAAACAAAACCAGAATTTATAGCTCATTTATTTATTTCTCAATTCTAGCTTAACAATACTTTTTTTGGGATATTATGCAAATATTTGAGTCTTTCCACTTATCCATCAATACAAAAAGCAAGCATTTATAGAAAGCCAGGGCTTTTGAAAAGCTGACAGCCATAAAAAGTCACAGCATTTGATGTTTAAACAAATGCTGATGTGAATCACTGCTTCGTGGAGGAAGCCTTAGTAATGAGAGAGGAGTGAGTAAGTTGAGATACTGAGTTTCAATGCTTTTGTGGACAGGAAACCCTCAGTGTGCAGTGCTTTGGGCATAAAAGACCATTGTATAGCAGTGAGGCTGCTGATTTGCTTGTGCACAGGTGGGCAGAAGAAACTGTCGCATTTGCTTGGAGTAACATAAATTTTGGTAACTGGTTGAACCAAAGACAAAAACCTCCGGACTCCAACATTTGTTTTATTTTTTTTTTAAATGATAAAAGCTGTAAATTTTTGATTTCTCTCATAACAAGTGTTGGTTCGTTAGAAAGCGTGCCAAATTTATTCTTCAAGTGAAAAGTTACCTGTTCAAAATATAATTCATATCTAACTCATACATTAATATGTTTTGTGTACATTAATTACCAAGTAATCCAATCTATACTTTAATAAAATTTTTCATGTCAAGATATAACATATGTGACTATGATGACAAAGGATCATAAGGCATGAAATGGGCAATGAAATGTATTCTGTTTGATGGGGTCCAAAGTTCATGTTTAGGTTCGTAATTATTGAGCTTACATGATTCACTAGAGTTCGATGTTTTGAATGACTTCCAAGTTTACTATTGCCAACTAATTTACACTTTAACTCGCCAATGATTCGTAGCTGCGCTTTACCAATTTTTCCTAGACTAGCTTTGTACTTTTCAAAACAGAAATTGTTAAAATAGTATTGTTTTCTGATCAAGGTAACTTTTTAATTCACGTTGTGTACACTTGCTGCACTAACTCAGGCACTAAACTTTGCCAGTCTTTCCTTTTTGTTTATTTATTGCTTCTCTCATAATTACTCACAAAAAAGCTCCTTCAGAAGTCGCATGAACGATAGTCTCTTTTACATTGGTGAATTCTATATTGAAATGAATAGGAGTAAAGCATCTATTTGTCCACAAAATGAAATTGTAACATTAACAACCTAATTGATGTAGCTATTTATATCCCAAAATATATTACGGGATGTTGCAACCGCAAACCACAATAGAATAAATAAAAAGTAAATATTTCATCATTGTTGTATGAGCAATCTATCTTTAGCAACAGTAATTAGAATATATTTGTGTGGTATGGTACATTTTACCTCCACCAGGAAGAGCTTCACTGGATATTACCAATTCAAATCCATCCGCAGTGAGCATTTCTGTGACGTCAAATGTTAGCCTAACTGCAAATGCCTTGGCACAAAATTTGAAAGCGAAATAGCGTCAATTCTGTTTGGATTTTACTGTTTTACCCTTCTGAGTGGAAATAACCGCAAATCCACTTGAAGCTTAGGAACCCAGTAATTAAAGCTTTACCAGAACCAAATTTTTAATTCACATTGTGTACACTCGATGCACTAACTGCATTTTAGGCTGAAATGATCACCTAAATATTCATCTGCAATTTAGGAAAAGAAATAAATAAAAATGGAAAAGAAATAAATAAAAATTTAATGCTACTTTGAAGCGAATGCAGATGAACAATACCGTATATCATAATTACATGAATTTTATAGAGATAATTTTAGCTACAGAATTTTGCAAATTCAATTAAAAAAATTATCTAATGTGTGGAAAGGTCTATTACTTAGAGCAAACAAAAATAATAAACATGCAAAATTTGACTTTGAACCTAAAATTAGTACCCTGTTTTGAAATCACAGCCTGAACAATTTCTTCTTCTGATTTCTAATTTCAGTAAAAATATACGATTATTAGTTTTTATATGGATATTGTATCTCATATTATTATTGATTTCATTTACTCTTCTATAAATAAATATGCAGCCAAACATTTTCTGAACAGCTTAGCTATTTATATAGCAAGTTAGGACAAATATAACAAATAAATAAGCTCCAACCCTTCACTGCAATCTGAGTTAATAGGAAATTAACAGGAAGTTTAATCACCGATATTTATTTCCTGCCATAAATCCTAATATGCTTAGACAAACAGACGTAATTTCTAACCAAGTGTTAAAAATCGGTATTAGACTGCTGCTAGGAGTCATTGCTCACGTTGACCAACAGACATAGCTCTCGTCATTAGAAGCACAATATTTTTTATTGTTGTCCTGGCAATTATGAAAATTTCCAATAACATTGTAGAATTAAATAATTTGTGTTTAGCTTGTGCAAAATAATTGTGAAACATTACGAACAAAGACACCTAAGCTATCATTAAAGAGATTTGTATTGCATAACTTTTACAAGTATAGTGATGCTGGTTAAACAGTTTGTTACATATATGCATGTATTCATTTATTATTTTTATTTATGTTTTACTAAGGAACTTAATTTCTTAAACCTGCATTTTTTTCTAGGATTGATTCGACATTATTTATTTAACCTTTAATTTTAAAAAATATTTCTGATTTTAAATGAATTGTCTTTTATCTGTTTCTTAAAATACATTGTTTAGAAGTCAGAGTTAAATCACATAATATAATACACTTGATATTAGTTACATGAACATTTGTATATATTGCATTATTTATATAAAGTAAAGCTTGATGAGAAGGCAGAAAGCTTTCTCAAAACTGACAGTGGCAGAAAACTAAGCACATGTTAAGTTCAAAATAATGTAAAACTTTTAAATCAATGCCACCTCTATTTCACCACCACTTTGGCGTTATTATATCTTTAAAAGTCAATAATATCAATAATAATTGATCAGTTAAAACCTATCCACAAAACTGTATTAATTACAATTCATTTACATCAATAACAATTAACTCCCTAGGTGCCCTATTCTAAAGCTTCTCATTTTATTTTGGTTAAAAATTTGTAAGCAACACCCTAGAAATACTTAATAACTGCCTCAGGCTCAAAGCAGTTCATTTTTTCAGTGTTTTGATACTTTGATGTACAAGTACATGAACAAAAACGGATTACATTTATTATGGTACAAATGTTACGTTTAGCGAGCAAAACCTTTCTGTTGCATTTGAAGTAAATGTGATGCGTAAACAATTTTCTGTGCCAAAAAGGGGTTTGGATGCTAATACGGAATAGTTCAGCAGTGCAGAAGAAGAGTTGAAGTGAAAATACATTCTAGAAAGTACTGAACAATTATAAGAGTCTTGTTCCATTGAAAGCAATAATCAGAAAGCGGTTATCTGAGCAAACAGTCCAAATATTTTTTTTTGTTCAAAAAACGTAATTTTTTGTTTCTCTATGTTATATAGGTGTGATTCATTTATTTTACTTGCTCAAGAATATATACATTTATAGTATTTGGTCAATTATCAGAATATAACTTATAAATTTGTGGATTAATAGCATATTATTTAAAAGCACCCTGACAGTTATCTTAACACGGCTCCCAATGGGACTGATGTGCATAACTCCTCTTCCATTGCACATAAAAAGCTAGTTTTAGCTGCAAACTGTAGCAAGCATATCACATAGTGTAAATATAACTTATTCAACATATAAAATGTATATATGTATATACATTTATTTATATATATATATACTAGCTGTGCCACCCGGCATTGCCCATGTAATAGAAGAGTATTTGGACAGAAAATTGATATGTACTTTACATATAACAACATTTGCCATTCTAACTTTCAAACTACTTCTCATGAGAAAAGTTTTTTGTCTTATAAACAACGAGAAGTAGTGAGAGTTTTGCTATTAGCCAGTTTAATAATGTGAGCGAACAGCTTCTCGTGACATTATGCTATGACCCGCATCAAACGTAAAGCAGTTAGGTATTGCTCTGATGTAATGCCTTATACTGGCAGGCTTACAATTCGACTTCCATAGTCCAGTGGGCTAAGCTTCGAATATTTGTTTCAAGATTTTAAGATCTATAGCCGGATTTCCGACACACGAACACATGAACTTTGAGAAATATATATATAGATATATATATAAATATATATAATATATATGTTGAAGTGTTATGTTGAATATATATTGTTGAATGTTATATATATGTTGAATAAGTTTGTATATATATACTTATATGTATATATCTATATATGTTTCGCTTTATATCTATATATAATATAGATATAAAGTGAACAGTGCTTTCAAGTTTAGAATAAAATAAAAAATCAAAGCGCTAACATTTTGCAAAGCATAGAAAAGGTTATAATATCAGCGGAGATTAACGGAACAAATAAAATAAAATTCACTGGTAGAAATATTTTTCGGCTACCCAATGAAAGTTTTACTTAGAGATCTTAGACAAGTTAGATGTAAGTTAGCAGATTTATTGCATGCAAAAGGTGTAACTTTGCTGAACCGTACAAAGAAGGCAAAATGCAGGCGGCATTTGCTTGCTCGAAAAATGGTTAAATTTATATTTCAGAAGTTTGTGAAAGCTATTTGAAAAATACAAATATACTCCATTTAAACACTACCTGCCATTGACCACCGATAAAAAAAAAGAGTTGAAAAATGAAGTGCCATCATATTCAATTAAAGGTTTTACGACCTGCTTCAATTTCAGTACAGTTCAAATAATTGAGAATGATTTGTATTTTACAGCAATCCCGAAATACTGAGTTATTTAGTATCAGTTAAATAAGCAACTGTCTGTTTCTCATATTAAAATAAAGTTAATAGCATTCATTCAATTGAATTTTCATTTTATTGGTGTAATTTTAATCAAAGTCTGCTGATGTCTCTATTTTTTGCATATAATTTAAAGTCAAAAGTATGCATCAAAGGCTAATTCAACAATTAAAATGTATTTAAGATAAAAATATTACACAAACCTGAAAGCTTCATGGTATCACTTGACAGAATTTTGAATTTGCTGGTTGTTTGTTCAGCTTGCTTTTAAACTAACGTGAAACTTCTGCAATTAACAACAATGTTCTCTTGTTTAGCTCTTTGCAAACAAAGATAACGCATTATGATGCCCACAATGTTTGTTGCAGTTATTGATTTTTTGACTCTGCTAGCGACAGTAGTGAAACAAAGATGCATTGATACACACCTTAGCAAGGTGAAACAGTTTATATAATTTAATATCTACTGCCGATGAGGTCAATGACCAGGTATCCCATTTTATTGCCACACTTGAAGACCTCAACAGAAGACTGATCAATGTCACAATTTCTAAAAAAAATCTAGAGTTATCTTCTCTTAAATAAGTCTGGCCACAAAGTTTAGCCTCTGTGACAAACGTTCAGCAACAAAAATCCAGGTCCAGAGATATTCATGCTTAAAATGAACTATCTCTTCGCAAACTAATCTATGCCAAGGGCTTTAAAGCAGTAACGATCATTATCCACTCATTTGATGACTTTCAGTCAATTGCAATACAGGGCTTGTTTAGGAATTTCCAACTTAAAAACGAAAAGAGTAAGTTTTGTAAGTACCTCTCGAGTTAGAAAACAGACAATAACTTATATTGATGACATTATAGCCAACTCAGATTTATATTTTTGTGATTACACAGATAATTAAAGTAGGAGCACTGACTCTGAGGGTAATGAAAGTAATAGTTTTGCAAAAGAAGGAACATTGTAGAGGATCGTTTTAGCTTCAAAGCAATCAAAGCTTCAAATGGCTTTAGCAATGCACAAAGTATAGATCCATGAAATTATTTGAATAACACTATTTTTTAAGCTGTTGGCAAAAAAATATAACAAAGATGCTCTAGATAAAAGTTAAAGTTGAATAAATTTGTATACTTCTCATGAAGCAAAGTCGATAATTTTTTGAAAAACGGCTGGCAGTAGGCTGAAAGCAAAATTTGTGCACGGATGGCATTGAAAGGGTTAATAACTTGACACAATGGACAGAGGCAGTGAGAATGAAAGGATAAGTCAAAAACTGATAAGCCAAAAAAGGTGTGTGAAAAAGCGTGTAGTGTAATGCTAAAAAATACTGCAGTTTATATAGGTCCCTGTCAAAAAGTTGTTGTAGTACTGTGGCCTGTTCATTTTTGTTTTGTTGAAATTTAGATGCTAGAAACTCCATATTTTATGGCAATATAGTGTTTAAACTCACAATATTATAACATTGTTACATAATCACCTAAAAAAGACATTCGTTGAGGTTTGTCAGTCATTTCCAGAGTAAAACGATCAATGTCCCTGTAGTGGTTATAACTTAGGCCATGTTACACCACACCAAACTCTTTTTACTATTTTTTTGTTGGTTATCTTCACAGTTAACATCCTTATTGACCAATAGCTATGAGGTTTTATGATATAAGTTGTGATTTTTTCTAAAAAAGAGTTTGTAAACTTTAAAATGGCTATATCTCAAGTTTGAACAATTGTGATATTGATCATTTTTCCGTTTAGGTCTTCACTTGTATTTAATTCGGTACAACCATTGATTTTCTTTATGTACTAAAAATAAATCATATCTGATGTAAACAATTTTTCATTTTTTGTGTCAATACTTGTATAATGGAATGTAATTATTATAGTCAAATAATAACTATTATTACCTGCTAAAACTCAATATGGCAAAAATCTAAGTCTCATAACATAATTGGCATATTTATACCATCACCAGGTACTGCAGATACCAACAAATGACTGACTGACTGACTTTGGGTTCACATCATTATTATAATAGCTATTGTCATCAATACAATTTGAGTCTACATTGTATTGTTCTAAGGCTTGACATTGGAGCCAATAAAAATGATTTAAGTGTTTATTGCTTTTAATGTTTGCTAAGCATCTTTTTGATTGTGAAATGTTGCTGCGATTGCCATCATTCTATGTGCTTGGCGTGTGCTCAGCTGGGTTGCTTAGTGTGGTTATTATGTGTTTCACATGGAACTTTTAAAAACTTTTTGATAATAAAAAATACAGAGGAAACCGTTAAAAATTATTTTAGGTGTTTTATTTTGTGTAGCAGCCTTGTAAACCACAGCGTTGCTTAGGTGAGATATGATCATATAAATCTGTCTTGTTTAGAGTCATATATTAGCACCTTGACAGCGTAGTGCGCCCTGAGATATTGTCGAGGGTAATAACTACTCTACCTGTACAATAACGACAAAGAGGGAGTGCATAATCTGTTAAAACAGTCATTGGAATGCAAATTTATCATGAAGAAAGTTATGATTTCAAATCCTGTGCAAAGTAATCTTTTTCAAACTTCATGCCTTATCTTCCAAGAGATAGAAAGACTCATTTTCTGTCTTCAATTTCTGACAAATAAAATGTTCGTCCTTATATATATATATGCATGTACATACAAGCTTCAACGCTGCATATATGTATGTATGCAATTTTTAAAATTGATATTTTACATATACATATAATTATACTAGGTGAATGATCGGCGTTGCCCGGGTAATAAAACGTGTTGCCTCAGCATGGCCCGAGTGTGCAGGTATGCGGGTTTGCGGGTATGCGGGTATGCGGGTATGCGGGTATGCGGGTATGCGCATATGCGCGTGTGTGCGTGTACATGTGTGTCTGTGAGTGTGTGCATGTGTGTGTGCATGTGAGTGAGCATGTGTGTTTTTGCGTGTTTACATGCATGTATGCGTATCTCAAACATTGTTTCCCTTGTGCTTTCTAGCGTATGTCATACTGTCATTTAAATGGATTAGTACTTATTTTCAAAAAATAGTTGTAACATTTTATAATTAGGCTGTGAAACCGAAAGTAAAATTTTACTACGCTGAGAATTTTAGTATAGCGTTAGAAAATAGCAGTATTTTCGAGATTTCTTTCATTTCAATCAAATGGCCCACAAGTGGGTGTTTGAGAGGCTGATTCATAGTTACTTGACTTTATTGACTCAATCAAATGCACAGTGCACATACGTGGTGTAAAGTTTTGATGAATTAGGTCAGAAATGTAGGAATCTATTGCTTTTACTCAAACAGGCACAGGCACACATACATACCCTCACACACATGCAGACATGAACACCCACAACACACCCATGTACACTCATATACACCAATGCACATGCACACGTCCTTATAGACACAGCACATACACCCTCATGCACGTACACACGCACACACATGCACACACATGCACGCGCACGCGCACACGCACACATGCACGCACACCCATGCATGAACACACACTCATTAAAATTTGCTGAAAGATAATTGAGACAGTACCAAAAATAAAGCCTCACAGTACGTAGCAAGAGCGGTGTTTTACTGTCTGTCTATCCGCCAACAAAGTAGGGTAAGGATAAAGCACGGCTTTCAAAGGGCCTCAAACTAATGACATTCAGTGTGGTTAGCTGACACTCTGATGCCTGCACCAATCAACTGCATTCCAGTGTTTTGGAATAAATGTGCACATATTTATCCCTGTGTTTTTTGGCATGCCTGACTACTTCTCACAACAAATTAGGCTGCCATATTTCTTTAGGATAAAAAATAAAATTCTGTATTATTTTAGTTGTGTGAGAGCTGCATACAATATTGTATTTCATAAGAAAAACAGTCTTGCCATTAGCAGTGTTAGTTTTTATTGATTTGTTTAGCTAACAATGAAACTGAAAGCAAAACGGTTACAAAACTATTTTCATAATTTGACTAATTTTCAACAATTTGCATAAAAACAAAAACTTGTCAAAAATAAATTATGTGTCATTGTAGTAAAATGAACTAAATAATCGATGCCAAAATACTTGTTGTTTAGCAAGCTTACAGAATGGTAATTTGCTTTTAAGCTTGAACAAATAGGAAAAGCACAAAAACATCCTTGAGGTAAACAGAAACTAATAGTAACCTTACAACAGCTGTTATTGCAATATATACATGTATTTACAGATTAAATAAATTTAAAAAAAACACTGTTTTATTGCGGCATAATGAAGAGAAGAAAAAACTTAAAGATTCCATTGTTAAGTACTCTTCACCTAATAAAATAACATGCCTTGTTTTTGCGACCTATCGCTACATGTAGTATGAATAGAAATGAAGTGGTAGCTTTCTATTATATGCATAAAAAATCTTGCTCATTTATTTTGGCAAATTAATTTATTTAAGGGAGAGTAGCAAAATTAATAGTAGCCATATAGCTAAGATGTAAGGTCAGGTATGAGCAATAGGGCAGTGATAATTGCTATTGTGCCAAGTCGGGTGGAGGGCGATAAAACCAGCTATCAACTCTGCGGTTTAGCGTAAATGAAGAGAATGGCTAGCAACCCTGCAAGACTAAAGAAAAACCGAAACAGATGGAGAACTTTCTCTTAAAGCCAATGACTAAGCTATTGATGGTGTTTCAATAAAAACACCTGACACAAGGCAATGTTTCATCACTGTGGTAACCTACAAAAAACATTTAATCTTATGGTAAGTGGGTGAGAACCATAATCTCTTATGTCCTCATAGGACATCGTACTTAGAGAGAACACATTTAATTTTTTTGCAGGTTATTGTCAGTTATTACTCAAGCTCTGAATAACCATATTTATTGAATCAAAGGAGATTGTTCTGTAAGCTGCTCATCAACAGTGGCTTTTCGTGGTGGGACAAGCCCTTTTCCCTTTTTCCTGTAAATAGACGTTGGCTTAGCCAGGAATCTTCTCACCCTCTTCCAGTCATGGTTCATCTTAGCTTTCGAGTCAGCCTACAAAGAGAATGTAGTTTACCTTATTATATTACATTCAGCACCGTTTTCATTTTTCCATTGAGTGTTTCTTTAATTATAATTCTAGGTGTCAAACGCCGTACATTGCTGCTTCATCAAAAACTTGAGTTAAAGGGGTATGTAAAAAAAAGTTTTATATGAAATCTTAAGTTAGCAAAATAAAAAATTTGTGAATCTAAAAACTATCGTTGTATTTTTAGAAGTAATCATATCTTTACATCTGAGTTTAACGCTTTTTGGGACTAAGCCTGTATGTCAATGTGCTTCTACATGTGTATCAATACAATATTCCCTACTTAAAATAAATACAAATACAAAACAAAATATTATGATGGAAAAATCTGTTTTTAATTTTTTAATTTGGCACCTACGCTCAGAAAGCAAAACAATTACCGATTTAGCAGTTTTGATCTGCAATAAAATATAATGTTATTAAGTCCAGTAATGTAAAAAAATTCCTAACTTTGGGAAATGTAGTGGCTAACGGCATTGATAGACTTGACAGCACCCCATTTGGAGCACAAGAATTTTTGTGATGCATCGCAACTTAACAAAAACTTTAAATGTAATCTAAATGAACTTAGCTCACTAACCACACACTTACTGCCAGGTTTTAACATTTTACTAAACTTAACTTAGAATGTGACATGACCATACTATTGTATAATCTGTGTTCAGCTTGACACTTTTGCCTCGCTTTCACTATAACTTTTAGTCGATCTTATTAAAGCTTTTTTCAAACTAAAGTGACTCAAAAGATCAATCAATGCTGTTTTTAACAGCAGCCTCTGATATTTTTGGTCGTTTAATGGCCACTAAGAACCACATTGCATGCTCGCATCTCAAAGGTTTCTCATATATCAAAAATGAATTAACATGCTTGAAATTTTATCAATTCTTTCACTCATATGTTGAGGCAAGATTGTAACAGTTTTATGATGGGTTCCGGCTTAAGAAAAATTGAAAAACAATAGCAGGTCTCAAGCTTGTTCTAAGTTGATTACACACCAGAGATATATACAAATTAACATAATAAAAAAATTAACACATAACATATTAACATATTTACATATTACCATATAGAATATTACTATATAACATCTTAAAATTTACTGAAGTTGCCACTTTATTGATGACTTTATGCTGACATTGCAGCCTCTAATTCATGTTTAAATAGGCTGTATTAAGCCGCTTCACTCTGACATGAGTAGAGCAGTTTTATGGAGATTAATGTAGTAATATAGCTACAGCACCTATTCTTAGTTAATCTTTTCTGAAATAAAATTGTATGCAGTGACTAAAATCTTGGTAATCTTTATGTCTATTTTATGCTCTATGTGTGCTTTTATCTTAGTCAGTCTAACAACATTGTATTAATAGCCTTTAGGATTTTGGCCATCACAAACACCCTGTAAGATATATCTTTGCTAACAGCCGCTTCTATCTACATGACAAATAATAATAGAATCCTAATACTACATGTAGATTAACTGATGACATCTTTTTCCTTTCATATATTCACTAGGTGAATGCCCGATATTGAAAGGTCATAAAAACAGCTTATACCCAGTGGCAGATAATGTGGTTTCCATCAGCTGATTTAAAACAGCTAGTGGCTTACTTAAGTTAGCCGATGGAATTAGGGCAGCATCATGACGTTGCGCCAATGACACACTGTCATTATGTGTATTTTAGCTGATGTAGTGACTATTTGCTTAAAGAATCTATTGTATCCTATGTGACTTAATGAGAAATATTGCTTCCATGTGAGCCGGTGGTTGCACGCTCTAATCCAGTGACATCTCAAAATTTTGTTGTGAGATTGTAGTCGCTATACAGTCATACCTCAACATACGAGCTGAATGCATTCTAAGACTGAGCTCGTATGCCAATTTAAACAAATTTTTGAAGACATTCTTTTTTTATATAAAATAACTAAGTGCCAAATAATCTGTTACTATAGCATGAAAAATCCACAACAAGTGATTACTGGAGAAAAACGATTTTTTAATTGTTTTAATTTAGTGCCTATGCAAACAAAGTAATACATACATATGTAGTCATTAGGATCTGCCATCAAATGAAAAATAATTATGTGCACTATTAATAATTATGAAAAAATCATTATGTGCACTACTGCAAGGCGTTTTTAACTCCGTGACGGAAGGCTGTGAATAACGGCTGTGTGAGAGAAAAGTTAAGAGCTGCACATCCGGTACACTAAACTTGTGTCACCCTACATAGTAAAAACTTTGAATTCAACCGCCGTGAGTTTAAGTTCATTAAACACACACTTGAAAGTAAGCTTAAATATTTTATTAAATTTACTTTCACTTTGTTGTCATCTTTCTTCAGTGCATGTGTCCTTTCGCTTTGCATTCACTATAACTTTCAGTCAACCATCTGAAAACTTTTTTTCAAACTGATTTAAATAAAAAGGCCAAGCAATGCTGTTCTTGAGAGCGGTATTTCGCATACTTTGTCCTATAATGTAGTGACCATCAAGAACCGGCTCGTATGCTAGTATCTCAAAAATTACTGATACCTCAAAGAAGAAAATTGCTAGAAAGTCAGCTCGTATCTTGAGTTTCTTGCATTTTGGACATGCGTATGTAGATGCAGGAGTGTAGCACTGTAGGGTACTTATATATACCAACATATGACACACAGACTTTGAGCTATATATTGATTGGACAACCATTTTGTTTTTGGTGCTTTCCTCTAAATTAATAAATCTCACTTTTTCGTCGTATGCATGGTTGTGTTGAATATAGGGTGTGTGGTGCATGGGGTGGTGTGTAGTGTGTAGTGTGCGGTGTGCGGTGTGCGGTGTGCGGTGTGCGGTGTGCGGTGTGCGGTGTGCGGTGTGCGGTGTGCGGTGTGCGGTGTGCGGTGTGCGGTGTGCGGTGTGCGGTGTGCGGTGTGCGGTGTGCGGTGTGCGGTGTGCGATGTGCGGTGTGCGGTGTGTGGTGTGTGGTGTGTGGTGTGTGGTGTGTGGTGTGCCATGTGTGGTGTGTGGTGTGTGGTGTGTGGTGTGCCATGTGTGGTGTGTGGTGTGTGGTGTGCCATGTGTGGTGTGTGCTGTATGGTGTGTGTTGCAGGGTGCGCTGTGTATAGTCTCAAATGTTGGGTGCCGGGTGTATGATGTGTGGTATGTGGTGTATGGTTTTTGGTTCATGGGGTGTAGTGTACAATGTTTGATATGTGAGTGCATGGTGAATGACGAAAGATGAATGGCAAATGACGGCGTATGGGGCGTGTCAGTGCATTTTTAGTGTGTTCACATTTGGGAGCGCGCGTACGGTGTGCGGTGTATAGTGTGTTGTGTGTAGTGTGTGGCATATTACGCATGATGCGTGGTGTGTGGTATATTAAGTGTGGTGTAACATATAGTATTTGGTGTGGTGTGTGGTGTGTGGTGTGTGGTGTGTGGTGTGTGGTGTGTGGTGTGTGGTGTGTGGTGTGTGGTGCATGGTGTGGGGTGCATGGTGAGTGGTGTTATGTTTGGTACGTAGTGCATGATGTGTGGTGTTATGTGTGCTGCGCAAAGCATGTTGTATGTTGTGGGGTGTGTAGTGTGTGGTGAATTGTGTGTAGTTTGTGATGTGTATTGTATGGTGTTTGGTATGTGATGCGAGGTGGTTGGTGTGGTTTGTATGAGTTAGTCCGTGTAAACACAATGCACTGGTAAATTTTATGGGTTGATTTTATCCAAACTTTACAGAAATATGCCCAATTGTTTCTACCAGGTCACTCAACATTTTTGGACTCTAAAAACCATTCGGTTCTGAAGAACCAGCCTCTTAAACATCAACCTGGAGGCTGGTTAAAAATAAAAGAAACCTCTGGCATAGCCAGGCTCACTGCTATTAACTAATCTAGATATATATTTATGTCCCTATACTGTATGTCCTGTCATGGCGGTGAAATTTTATGAATAAAAGATTTGCATCACACTAGATTCAAACTCAGCACCTCTAGCTCTGCAAACAGGCATGATAATCATTATGTTAAGTTGCCCTTTTCATACTATGGTATTGTTGTTTACATACTTGTGCACTTGTTTCTGTGATGATGATGATGATGATTCTGAGATGATTATGTGATGTAATAATCCCATTACAAAGTCTTCTTAAAGTAAAGATTTTATAGAATTTTTGCTTCAAAACTTCCATTCCTTGTCAAGTGTCAAATTTGCGCAAAATTCTCAAAACTTGAGAATCTGTTAGTCAACCTTTAAAATGTTTTATTTTTATACTCTAGACGTAAAGGGATATCTTTAATAAATATGTAAGTGCCCCGATAGTCTTGTGACTTGGCAGAGATTTTCATGTGTGTAGATAAAACACAGATAATAAGTGGCCGCGCAATTATTCAGAAAAGCCTAAAAGCAATTGGTTGGTTATGGACTGGGTGTTGGTCTATCAAACTCAATATCACAAGTTGAAATCTTGTTAAAAGTGAAGTTTTAATTACGTTTCCAACATTACTGTAGACAAAGCAACAAAGGGACAGACAAACATATCTTCTATTATGGTTAAAGTAAGTTTACGTTTCACTTTTAATAGACAGTAAAAATGTGACAACTTCATGGTTTAATTGATATTGAATGTGTGCAATCTTTTTAACATGATACAATTACAGACACTAAGTACAAAAAGTGACGAGAAGAAAAGCTAAAAGTTGTGGATGCTTGCTGAAAATGTCACGGTTAATGTACAGCCAGTAAATTGAACAATAGGGTTTAACTTTTTTCTATTGAATGGCAGAATAGATGAATTTAAAAAGATCATCAAATGGATAAGATGAATGTATGATAATCTTCCTAAAAATTGCAATCCTTATAACATATACTCCTAGAATGAACTATTAAAGTTGTAAGAGCGTATACTGTAGCTCTGTTTGTCTTCTCTTTTCAGGGCAGGGCTAAACTGCTAAAAAGAAACATCATGTTTGTAGGATACAGTAAGTTTTGTAAATTTGATAGATGTTTTTTATGACTGTTAAAACTTTTGCTATAATAATAAATTTTTTCAAATCATTTCATATATCATGCTTGACCATTATTTCAATTTCTTTGATCAAAGGTACAAAAAACACTTAATATATCAGTAGTGCCCTATTATTTGCTGCCCAACTGATGCATGAAGTATTTTTAACATTTTTCATTTCATTTTCTGCATATTGATTAATTTGTCATAAAATGTTTGTTGGTAACTACGTCTTAAAATTTTTAGGTGGATATCATTTAGTAAATTTCATTTAGTAAATATCAGTGAGTATCACTTAGTTCTTATAAACATAGTTTATCAACCTTTGAGTATTTCACAATCTGTTATTGGAAATACCCCAACACTCATTTCCAAAAGCTAGTTCAATGTTTATTTGCTCAGAGGTTGTAATTAAATAACAAACACTTAGTTGGTCTGACGAGTTTTTGATACTATTTTAAGATAATTTCCTGCTACATATAACTTTGTTTGATATTGGAAATTACTCCTAGCCAGTAATATTTTCATTCGGCTGACCAAGTGTTGACACAACAAACAAGAGGTTGTCTTTTTCAATTATGATTTATTTTTAACATGTGAATAAAATCAATAATGGTACAAGTTTAAATATAAATGTCACAAAGAAGATAAAACATGATTATTTACCTAGTCAACTTTAAACATAATATGGTATAAACTGTTTTACCATGCTGGAGTGTATATCGATGCATCTATTTTTACTACTGTTTCTAGCGCAGCTAGCAGATCGATGCTTTCAACTTAGGTACCATAATGTGCTTTATTATAGTTTAAATGTGTTTATCAATACTTCTCTGTTTACACACTGTTGCTATGAGTGACACAGCAGAGCCATGCTAGTAACATAGAGACTATGATGTGTTTCATTATAGTGTATAGGGTAGCCAAACGAGAAAGCATTGTAGTGCATTGAAGAAGTTTTACGTTAGTATATGAGAAAGCTGAGCAAAGTAAATCGAAAAATTCTAAGTTCTGTCAATAGATACCATGGAATTTTCAGGTCAGTATTCTATGCTTGTACTGTTTTACAATAATAACATTATGTGAAACATATAATACATGTACACTCATTCTATATATTTTAAAAAATTTTGTCCATCAATTTGCCTAAGCTATGTTATTTTTTGGGCATTATTTTTACTTTGAGTAGCAAAAGAAAATTCAGTTTATCTTACTTTTAAGGTAAGCAAAATGAATAAAAGGATTATCAAAAAATGGCTGTAAATTGTGTACAAAAGATTGAAACATAAATAATGTTTCAATATGTATATGCATGTACATATACATACATACGCGTGTTTATAAACATATGGATACATATATGTGTATACATGGGTATTGTATGTACCTATATATAAATAATATAATTGCTAATTAAAATATGGGTACATGTGAACGTATATAAATCGCAAAGTTTGTGTGTTTGTTGTTAGGGATTCTGTACTTTAGAGTCTCAGGCTATAGCTATTAAAATTTAGGAATGACATTTATGTTCCATGCTGATATTGATCTCATGAAGATTGCAGCCGAATATTTGTAAACCAATTTTTTACCGACAGGTCTACAAAAGCATTCACAGCTCCTTAGCTCTTATTACAGTTTATACGTGCTCCTTTACGTGATCGTCCACACTGAATGTACATTGTTGTTTATAATTATTATGGTATTTTGCTTTTTTTCAATGTAACTTTAGCAAAACAAGCTTTTTTATGATATGGAGTTTGAAAGTTACAATGATAACTGCTGTTATTGTTTAAACAAAAATAACTTTGCTGTGTAAAGACTTTTGTGTAACACGGGCAATGGCGGGCATCCAAGAAGCGTATATATATATATATAGATATATAAGTTTTATAAGATATATATAAGTTATATATATATATATAGATATATATATATAAAACTTATATATATATATATACATATTGCGATATGATAATTTAGTATAAAATGCAATAAAACTATCATTTCTAAACAGTGAAGAAAATGGATAAAAATGATTTTTTTATGTACGTGTAAGAGTAAACTGTTTAGATTAAGAAAGATTCAAATAACAGTGCTTTGATCTAATTTCAATCAGGTTAAAATTAAATTAGATTTAATTTAAGACTAAACACAAGTTTAACAGAAAATGTTTCTTGTTAAAATTCCTGAATTAACTCTGAACGAAGTATATGCATATATATGAAAAACAATTTTGTGAAAATAACCACATTTATAACAATTAGCAAAGCCAAAGAACTTTGAGGATGATTTATAATGTGTCTGCATTCTTAATGCTCCTTAATTACTTTTGACATGTGCAATACAAGTTTCTGATTGTAAAGCGTTATTGGTAAATGCTGCATTTACCGCAACCTCAATGAGCACACTGTACTTTTACTGACGCAATTTATGTTTGTTTAGGCATGTCCATATAAACACTGATTTTTTGCAGCAGTATAATGCGTATTTTCAATTATGAGTCAAAATATTAGCCTGTTTGTCTAATTATACAAAATAATTGTGACAGGAAATTAACACAAGTTCTTGAAGTTTGTGTTAATTTCCTACTCATACAGATTGCGGTAAAATGTTCCATCTTATTTCTTTGCTCATTTCCATTCTATTTTGCTGTACAAACAGATGCATAAAAATAGTCTGGCAGCATTGTTTTAAACAATCAAGTAGAATCCTTGATTATATCAGATAAATTGTCCATATAGAAATTAGAAGTAATAAATATTTTCATTTAAGTTACCAATCAGGAAAACAGTGGGCTGTGATTTTAAAACAATGCGTTATAATAGGTTGTTGCCCAGAACTTGTTTAATGAATCACCTTGTTTGCTAGATGTTGGTATTCTAGTTTATAAAAAATCTTTTAAATAAGTTATTTGATGTAAAAGATCCAAGTCTTTTTCCGTATAGTTCAATCAAGTAAAAATTTTGAATTATCAAGTTTTTCACTTTTACACTTTTCCGATATGGCCAATATGATTCAATTTTTACATATAGGCTTCAGATTGTAGAATAGCACTCTATATTTGCATAACTTAGCTGTGAGTAGCAATAGTTCAATAAAAAAAGATTCTGCACACTACAAGAAAAGTATGATTTTTTTTGAAAAAATCTAGTGCAGGTGTTAGCTTTGCCACAAAAAAGTTTTCAAATTATGTATATGGCCTCTGAACGTTTACAAAAGTGAACAAGTCTGTAATGTACGATAAATGGAGAATATTAATCAAGTTTAAATACTAAGCTGAACAGAAATAATTTCAATGCAACAAACCAAAACATTTAACAATATCTTATTTCAACAAATGGAAGCCTTCCTACCTTCCTACCACTCCCTCATCTTTTATCTGGTGCACCAGAGGATGATGTCTGATAAATTAGATGATTTAAGTATTTAGGTGATACCATAAAAGTTTTGCAAATTATGACCTACAGCATTCATTTGTGTTACACTCTGGTTTGACATAAAAAAAACATATTAATTTTGCATCATTGTTTTATTCTGAAAAACGATTCTGCATTGTAGGATGCTGGATCATTCTCTTTGCCTATTTTACACTCGCAAACACGGAATGCGGTATCATCTTTGAGAAAATGCAAGTTTCAGCTAATACTGAAAGTGAAACAATAGCTTACGGTGTCAGAGAGTTAGTTGAATGCGCTTCAACGTGTGCCAGTCTTTTGACATGTGAAACATTCGTATACGACATACACGATGCTACCTGCTCTTCTGTCAACATCTCTTCAACTCTATCTCTGGTGACATCAAAAAATGGAAGCGCTGTGGATGCTTATAGAATGGTCATTAGTAGACTGTTAGCCCAAGGTACATTTATGCATGCTTTACCATATTTTCAGAGGAGTTTCACGCTCAATTTTTATGTAACACTAGCAGTTATCACTGTTCAAACAACACAGTGAGTCACACAACTTTCTTAATCTAATTTGGCACCTCAACATAATCTAAGTGTAATGAAAAATTATTTATAATGGTGCTGGAACAAAGCGTCCCGAACAGGGCCATAAAAACTAGCGCCAAAGCCAATGGCAACACCGAACTAAATCTACCTACCATCGAAGACGGCTCAGTTACCGATAAGCTAACATGATCAACTGAGGAATTAACAAATAAAACGGGCAGAGCCTAACGTAAATGTGATTGACATAAAAGAAATGCATTGTCATTCGGCAGAGCTAGCGAAATCTCTGCATGATTGTTCATTGTTTGCACACACTTTGGTTTAATGTTTGTATATTTATAGCCTAATAACTGCCCGACTTGACATTTGCCATTCTGTATTTCAAACTGCTTATCATTAGAAAGTTGTTTTGTGAAGTTGAAATAAAATGAAAGAGAAATTAAAACCAACTGTGAAAGTTTTCACACTTTGTCAAACGACTGTAACTTTTAAACTTTATATCATGAGAAAATTGTTCTGAGCAGTTAATTTTATTTTTTTAAGTTATTAAACTGGTTTAAATGTGAATGTGAAATAAACATCAAGTAACAGATAACTTAAGTCTGTTTTGCTATGATCACAATAAAGCACGATTCGTTAATGAAACAATTGATACGAACTGACAAAGCAAAATAAAAAACCTGAATACATTAAATTAATACTACCTTTCTTGCATAAAAGTGTGTGTATAAAAATTTTTACTTTTCCAGCAAAAGCTTTCTATCAAAGCTTTGAATTGGACAATACTGGTGCTCCTCGCTATTGGTACCAATGTAAAAATGAGATATCATCCTGTCTTTGTCTGAACGAACAAAGAAGCAATGTAGAACCTCTTCCTACAAAGATAATACAAATGTCTGTGTGAAAAAATCGGCCTTGGCGGCAATATAGAAAGTGAACTTTACAAAAAACCACTGACAAAGCAGGTTTTGTAGAGTTATTAGAACCTAATTAATCTTGCGGTGGACGCCAGGACCATGGCTTTGTAATTCTTGCAAATATGTTACAAGGATATATTGTGTTGTGATTTTTATTATATCACTGTTATTTGTTCGTTTATATTGCTATGCCTTCATTTGCGTTGTATCGCTATTATAACCTACTGTAACTATTCTAACGCATTAGCAGTTCTACTTTATTTCCATTACTAGCCGATTTTCTCACTCGGTTCCGTTAGCCGGCATGAGTAGGTTTTTTGTATATAAAGTAGCGTGCTCACTCAGTTGAGCAGAGCAATAGCTGTACTCTCCTCGGCTAATAGATTCTCCTTCCTTAATAATAGTGAATAAAAATACTTATTCTCCTTACTTTATGTAATAGTCTAGATTGTGCCAAATTGAAGGGCCGGTAAAATCCTTTACATTGGTGGCAACAGTAGGATAGCGCTGAGCCCAGCATGCACCATACACATTTTAGAAATCAAACACCAACAGACCTCCTGTCCTGCTTGCAAAAGCAGCCTCTGTAGAAGAAAACCGGAGTAGTACAGCAAACACCTGGGCTTCCAAACCTGGCCAAGATAGCTGTAGGGCTACCCCCCAGCATTTGTGGAGAAACATGGTGTTTTATAATAAGCAGGTTATTCAGCATTTCAGAGAAGGGTTGATGATTGGTACTACCCTAACTATCCCCCACTCTGATAGATGTTCAATACTGCAAAATAAAGGCTTAAGGACTCCGAGTCAGGCTACGATCATCCATAATGACCCGCCTCACTCAAAAACAATCTCAAAATTATGTCTCAAAGGAGGGCAAGGACTGTAGACCATAACACAGACCGACTAACTGACCCTATAGGGCAAATTTTCATATTAAATCGGAACCAAGAACCGGCTTCCCAGTTTAAAGCACCTAATTATAATAGCGTCGGAGACCCAGAGTATTATATGATTTAGAAAAATCGCAGCTACAAATAGGTGGACCAAGAGAGCCAGCACACTGCATCTCAAAAAAGCTTTGAAAGAAGAGGCAGAATTTTGCAAAAGAGAAGTCGAAGTGGCAACCATCATTGAAGCTATCCGAGACCGATTTGGACTATCACCCTGACAAGCCCGAGCAGAGTGGAGCAGTTTAAAAGAAGAAACCCAAACCTCTCTGCAGGAACATGTGACAGAAATTGAATGGCTAGTCCAAATAGCCTATGCTGAGCTGCTTGAACCATTTTGAAGCAACATGGCCAAGGAGTACTTTTCAAACTTCCTAATCCACCCCGCCCTACAGCGGCACCTCCTAGCGGTACCCACAAAAACCTTGCGGCTGCAGTACAGATGCAGTGGAAGAAACGCCTGAGGCCCTCAGGAAGGCGCAGATAGAAACTAGGCAGGCAGACCAAGAAAAGCCATTGCTTTTCATACTTTGGGGATTAGATGCGGTTGGTGAACAGGCGGCGGCAAAGGGGGCAAACGCTAAACTACCAGCTAAGTTTGGGGATGCCTACTAAGTCATAACTGTTTGGCCCAACCACACTTAGCGGTGGAAAGACAGAACCAAACCTCGAATCAACACGAATTTAGGTTGAAACCCTATCATGCCTGTTCAGGAAGCCCTGGCTGCGCTCAGGCAATGCTTGGGCCTCAAAGAAGGCCCAATATGAAAGGGGCAAGGAAGACTCGGCCCTCACAAAGAAATTGCCTTCAGACTGATGAGAAAATGATGGAGTGCCCTTCCCACATGAGTTCAGCTGATAAGCTTAATGAAATTGAAATGGCAACTCTACAGGCAACTGCTGAAAATAAAAACTTGCACAAAAACTTGCCCAAGGCTTCAAACTCGGAACATCCTGCACCACCTCCCCAAAACTAAGACAGAGAGGAAATAAAATTTTTCCCCCTAGAAAACTCCAGTGAAATGTACATGGACCTGGTCTCTGGACATTTGCCGATTTCCTCTCAGGCAGTGGAACATCCCATCACCACTACAGAGCCAAACCACCGCCCGTCTCGCATTAGAAAATATCGGAACGGTACGGTGATGGGGTCTATCATACAACAAGAGAATATGAAAACTTAGCCACAGACCAGACGACCTAGGAGCCGAGTTCAGACCATTTGACCACTCTAATAAGACAACCTCCAGTTGGTCATCCTTATTCAGACCATGCAATGATAACCTCCTCCAGAACTGAGACAGTTCAAATAGGTGTCTTGCAGTACCAAGACCAGTATACACCAGTCACTGACGACGAACAGTTGATTAGTCAAGAAATTACCCACCTTGAAAACCTTGTTAAGCAGCTTGACACATGGGCCCGGCTGGTTACTCCATTTGTGTTGTTTAATTAAACACAGTCTCTAATGAAGGGAGGGTCTGGTAGATGCTGGGCCATGACTTTGTAATTCCTGCGAATGTTTCAAATATATATGTTGCTGTTTCTTTATTATATTGTTGTTATTGGTGTTTTATCGTTATTATATTCTATTGTAATTATGCCAACGCATTTGCGGGTCTACCTATTTCCATGGTTAACCAGTTTTGTCACTTGTTTCCGTTAGCCAAAAGGAGTGAGTTTATTGTATATAAATGAGCCTCTCTCATTCGAGCATAGCAACAGCCATACACTCATTGGCTGGTAGAATTTCCTTATTTAATTAAACTGAATGAAACCGTACTCATTCTCCCTACTTTATGCAATAGTCTGGATTGTGCCAAAATAAAGGGCTGGTAACTTCCTTTACAGTTTCACATAATACGTCATTTAACGTGTGCATACACTATACGGTATATGCTAATAAAGCCTTGTATAGATAGCTCAGTGGTAGAGCGTTTGCATTTTAACTCGCTGTTGCAATCTCTGTGAGTTCAAATTAATGAAAATTCAGAATTTCGATTAGAAGATTATAAATGCTATAGCTGGACATACACATACACAGACATACAAACACACAAACTTTTATAAATGTGATAAGTGTACTACCGGCCGATTTCCAAGTAATGAAAATGTCTTAACACAGAAAATTGATTTGTATTTAACATATAACAAAATTTGCCATTTTAACTTTTAAACTACATGTATGGAGAAAAATGTCTTGTTTAGTTGGAATAATGTGAGAAAAAAACCATTGTGAAAGTTTTCAAACTTTTTTAAACAACTGTAACTTTCCAACTTCATATTACAAAAAGATTTGTTGTGCAGGTCAAATAAATTAAAAAAATATAGTAGCTACAAAAGGGGGTAGATGTAAATGTGAAATAAATAGAAATTATTAGATAAATTGATTCAGTTTTGTAACTATTACAATAAAAGATAATTAATAAAATTGGTAATGATAAAATTAATACAGATTGAGAAAACAAAATTAAAATCCTTAACATGTTGAACTATTATTAATAACAATTATTGCATAAAATTGTGTGTGTATAAAAAGGTTACTGTTCCACCAGAAGCTATCCATCAAAACTTTGAATACGACGATACTGGTACCCATCATGCTGGTAAAAATGTAAAGTAAAAAAATAGTACTGCCTTTATCTAACCGAACAGAGAGAGAATGTCACGGCTCGTCCTATAATTGTCTCTGTGAGAAGAATTGGCCTTGACTCCATATATAGTAATTGAACCTTACAAATAAAACTTCTCAACAGAGTAGTTGTATCGCATGGCGCATTGCTAAAATAATTAGCGTTTCGATATGGCACATGATAGCAACCTAGATCATTACGCCTTGTATGACTCAGTGGTAGAATACTAATTTTTGAATACGAATTGAAAAAACAAATAAGGTATATACAAACTAAGAAATACAAATAAATACAAAAACAAGAAATGGGAAGCAAAATAAAAATCTTGAGTGTCTTGAAGTAATAACAACAGTTCTTGCATAAAAGTGTGTATGAAAAAGTTTATGGATTCACCACAAGCTATCCATCAAACCTCTAATACGACAATACTGGTACCTCTCAATACTGGTATACGTGCAAAAATGAGAAATCATAAATCCTATCATCATTATAAAGAATGTTGCAGGTATTTTGATAATTACCCTCGGGAAAAAAATTGGCTGTGACCCCGTTTACAGTAACTTAGCTTTACAAAAATTATTTCTTAACAGAAGGATTTTACCAAGTGGGCGCAGAGCTAAAATAATCAGCGTGCGCATAAATCTATACAGTATATAGTAGGTCTTAAATCAATGCAGGCGCAACTAGCAATCTCCGTGGGTTCATACCCATCCAAAAGCGGAATATGTCAAGTTTTTAATAGCTATAGCAAGACACGCATCTACACATACATACACACAAACTTTAGGAAATATACATATATGTATATATATACATATATGTGTATATATGTATATACATATATATAAATATATGTATATATACATATATGTGTATATATACATGTGTATATACATATATATATATATATATATATATATATATATATATATATATACATGTGTATATATATAGTAACTAAAAGCAGGTGCAAAAACATTTTAAAAGAGAACTCTACACTAAAAACCTAAAAGATAATTAGTGGAGTATGAAATATTTGAAAAAAATGTTAAGAAGAAAGTAAACAATTAGTAATTGCGCTACAAATATGTTTTGTGTGGTGCACTCATCAGCCGCGGTTGTACTAAAAAAAACATATACATATATGTGTATATCTGTATGTATTTTCCAATACATTACAAAGTGTATATATATAGCGAAACTCGGATAACTCAAATTTCACGGGACCGAGTGAAACTTTTTGAGTTATCAAAGTGTTGAATTTATCAGAGCACTGTTACAAGTAGATGTATTTATCAGTAGATACATGTACATATACAAACTATATATATAATTTAGATACATAGATTGCTTGTTGCAAGTTAAAGAGCCTTAAAGTTTTAAAAAATTCTATCTAAAAGTAAAATATAGATATATTTCTATCACTTGTGATTTGTTAGTTGTTTATGTGATGTGGCTGCCAGGACATTCTCAGGATAAAATTTGCAAAACTTGAACGCAATTAAAATGCTCAGAAAAAAGACATGTTTTTCTCCTGACTGTTTTAACTAAGATTAATTTTACCAATTTTACTTTAAGTTTATCTTAAGGTTACCTAGCTTTTCTTTGCTTTCAAAGAACCATTGCAAAGCGGATGTTTTCTAAAAACGAATTTCTTTCAAACCTTAAGAAAAGTCGTTAACGAAAATATTTTGCTGATGATGGTAATAAAGACGTCTAAAACTACTAAGGTTTGATGTTCATAACTATGGCTCAAAATAAAGTGATATTCTAAAGTGATAGCAACCGTCACAGTAGCCGTTGAGCAAAACGCTCTTTGATTTAATGATGTTGAGGTCAAATTATCTAAAGCAATATATCATTGCCTGGGAAAGGACCATTAAAATCTGTTCGAGTTAACAATGTGTTGAGCTATCCGAAGGAGAGTTATCCGAGTTTGTCTGTATATGTATTGGCAAATACATATATGTTTTATTTGGTGACTAGACACTCGGTGTGTTTATTTGCATTGCTTGACCAATTTGTAGTAAAATGAACTGGCAATTTTCTTTACAATGATGCATATTGATCCTTAGCTAACATAAGCAGCAGTAAGCTTGCTATCAAACACTACCTATAGATAGTAACACCTCAGAATAAAACTATTTCTAGGAAAAGATGACCAAACAAATTTGAGTTTTACTGGAAGTTTTTCTCTTGGATTGCTTAGAATTAATTACTTCCAAATTAATTGTAAAAACAAGTTCTGTTATCTATAATAACTATGACTATAAAACAATACCATGATGTCTGCAAAACAATTAGCTTGTAGGTTGCTAGAGCAGTTGATTAGTAAAAAAAATTTTAGTTGCTCTTTCCTCCGCATAGCTCCTTTGAATTTGTCTCAAGGCAACGTGCATATGTTATTAATTTCTTAAAACATTGAACCACAGTTATTGTATAATATGTGAGCCTACCGCTCTCGGCTTCTACACTTTTCATATATTTGCTTTCAGACTAAATGGTCTTTTGGCAAAACTAAAAAAATGTTGGGATGATAATTACACATATAGACTGATTTTTCACACAAATTCCAGTTTACACTTATTTATCATTGTGATATATCATGTCATAGATCACCGCTATATTTTATTATTGTTTCGATTCAACTAGTTGGTTATTGAGGTAGAGCAACTGAATTACAGTAGTTAATTATGTTAGAGCAAAATAATTATGGTTTGCATTTTAAGCAGCCAACTCTAGACCAGACAGAAAACTAAACATTTTTTTAGCAAAGAATTCTAACACTTGTATGATGAATTAATTCTAAAACTTACAGCTTCTTTCTCTATTACTTTTAAATAATAAATGAAAATGTATATAACTAAAAGGTCTTCCTTTATTTTACTTAAGAAGTTACAAAAATGATCTCTGTTGTGGTCTTGCTAGAGTAGCACTGATGAACAAACCAATTAGTTCTTATTGATGGCTTTGTTTTAGAAAAAGGCTCAAAAAAACTTAGTTTTAATCCTAATCATTTTAACAGTGCTCAATTTTCTGTGAACATTTTCTCTAAATATAGGTAAGAAGACAGAGATGTCCAGTCTTTTTTCTCCAAGTTTCACGAGTGACAAAGCGGTTGATGGGATTTAAATACCAACTAACGGAGATACTTCATCTCTTATGCATACTGAGAATGAAGAGAATCCATGGTGGAGAGTTGACCTAGCAAAAACACATTGTATATCAGCTGTCAATGTACTTAATAGAGGTAACTTGACATGATTCAACAAAATACCTTGAACTCTAAACCTTTTGGCTAATAGCTTAACAGTAATTTAGAGGTACCCTTTTTGTCAATTTTTTTTCTAATAGCAAGAGTGATCTTTTTTTTGCAATACAAAATATTTTTTTAAACTGCCAGTGAATATTTGTTATTAACTTATGGATGACCAAAAAATGGCATGATGACAATTTAAAAAATCAGAACATGTTATTTTAGTTTTAAATTATGCGTTTCCGGTTGCTTAGTTGAATGGAAAATGCTACCCATAATACCAAATGCTGCTTTCTTTATTAAAATAACTAGAGGAGTGCTAGTTTTATTGTTCAATGAACAAAATAAAAATAAATCACAATTATTTTAATGCAGTACATGTTTATTGTTTTTAGTTTCAGTTGGGTTTGATCGAGCAGCTAATGCTTATGTGACGGTATCAAATGACTTAACGACAATATTTTACGCAACAACTGGAGCCAAAAACTTTTGTGGAGAACATCAAGGAACACTTAATAGATATTACACCCTTATTAGTTGTGTCACAAGAGTCAGAGGTCAATTTGTACAGATCCAGTTCATGATTCACAAGTCCGTAAACCTTTATGAAATAGAAATTCATGGTAATTAATATCATCAGTTTGACTGTTGGTGTTTTAACAGTCATTGTTTGTAGTTTATGTGTGTAATATGTTGTTAGTTTCAATTTTGTTAGTAGGTTTTCTACGGAAACCAGGAATGCCTTCACTTGATTTTATCTTTTGAGCTGGAGTTATGATCATTCTCTTTCATTTTTTTTTCCTCCCGATTTTTTTTCCACTTTCCACATTGTTCAGTGCATGTATTCACTAGTTACTCTGTTTGCAGTTTGTCAATATGAATAGAACTTGTTGTGTCAATTTAAACAAAAGTTTAGCAATGTTTGCCAATTTTAATATAAAATTTGTTTGGTTTTAATGAGTATTCTCTACAAATATATATATGTATTTATTGTCTACCGTCTATGAACAACGGTGAATGATAAAGGGCCAAAGAACAACTGACGGATGACCGACGAATGACAGACGAACGACCATTGGGCAATCGACGAATGACGGATGAACAACCAAAGATGACTGACAGATGACTTTGACATATATATCTCAAAGTCATTTTTTGGTCATCTTTGGTTGTCTATTGCTAGTTTGTCAATCGCCCATTTGACGTTCATCTGTCATTCGTCGGTCACATATTGGTTTCGAAATTATGAGAACTGCAACCAGTAGTGTGTAAACAGAAACACATAAGCAAAAGATTAATTTTTTTCTTAGTACTGCTATCACTTTTACCAAATACTGTTTGTATTTTTTGGTAATTGTGCATGTTAATAGTCTACTTTTTATTATTAACTGTGCATTACTCGTCGATGCTACAAGAACAGATTCACATGCAGCAAGATGTTTATTGAAAGTTGTCTTTCATACTGTAAAATAACTAAAAACATGCATTCTAATGAAATTTTTGCTTTGATCGGAGTATGCATACACCTATGCAGTATACATGGCAATAATATTTTGGAAAACAATGGAAATCTGCAATGTGTTTTACAGCTAAATGCGTGTAAAATTTATTAATATTCTAGTATCATGCGTTTAGATTCATGCATTCGTTCATAGCCATCTATATTTGCAGTTGCTGATCGTACGCATTTGCCGCCGAGTCCCCAACTCGGCCGACCAGTCTTTACTTGCCAAACAATTGACAATTGCGCGCTTGCATTTCCTCACATTCACGTGCCTCACACTTGCCTTGCAATTAATTGCCCCGGACCCGCCTTGCAATCAATCGCCTTGCACTCTATCGCTATGCAATCAATCGCCTGGCACTTTTCTTGCACTCGCCTCTCCATCAACCGCCTTGCAATTAATTGCCTTGCAATAAATTGCCTAGCCCTCACCATCTCGTTCATCCAGAGCGTGTGCCTGGAGACTGCTGCCGCACTCAGGGCAAAACAAGATCTCACGTGTATCCCCGAGTGAGGCCACAGCCCCAAACTCAAACCGCTAGCAGCATTACCATTACCATTAGACTCACTTACAGCATAAGGTTTAATGAGAGTTGTCCTTCATACAGTAAAACAACTTCCAAATATGCAGTCTACTGAAATTGTTGCCCTGATCATAGTATGCATGCACATTTGCAGTCATACATGTAACAGATGTTGGTAAAAATAATGGAAATCTGCAATGGGTTTTGCAGCTAGTTCACAATTCATTAATCACAAACCACTCAAATTGGAGTGGTCTTATTTTTTTACAAAGAACTGACAATGAAATTGTCATTGCTAGGCAAACTGAAGTTTTTAAAACTGGCGGTATGAACAAACATTGCATTTAATAAGAAATTCTACAAAATATGTTCTTATCGCCAGCATTTATTGAATAAAGACTTCTTCAGGCTTAAAACACTAATCATGGCTCACCAGTGCTTTGTCTACAGCCTGTGTTTTGACATGGTATATACAAACAGTGCTGCAGTAATGTGGTTGTGTAAATAAAATTCTAATGTATAACAGCAAAGACAGAAATATGTCAAGGCAGACACAGCATTACCACTTTACAATAATAAGACAACATCAACATGAAAACCTTTTTATAAGATACAATTATGAAAACGAATGCATAAAAGTATATGAAGACTACAATGGAAAAACCAGTGATGTCACATTTTGGTTTTTTTTGGAGTTACTGCTCCCTACATGTAGTTTTGGCACTGTAGAATTGTTGGGTGAATTAAAAATTAGGAAAAAAATAATGTCATCCTATGAAAAACTGTGTTTAAAATTATGCTCAAACGAATAAACAGGAGATGTCCAAGCCGTAATATGCAAAATTTGGCTAAGTCCATCAGCTAACCAATCAAAGAGGGTTTTGATCGTTAACGGAGTCTTGCATTGTTTAATGTTGCTTAGCTAAAAGAAACGATTGATGGGTAATACGTGCTTGTTTGTTACAGTATTATTAATAATGATGGCATCTAGAGATAGATCGAGTCTTCAAAATAAACTGAAAAGTCTAAAAAACAAAGAAAATACGGTCGTGCACAAAAGCAAGCTAAAAGCAAAAGGTTTCTAGCCGCACAACAGAAGAAAATTGCTTATACAATTGGTAAACATGCTTTGTAATTGCATGCAGAGGACAGGCAGAGGTTGTTTACTGATTTTAATCAATTTTACACTACAAATATATATATATATATATATATTTGTAGTGCAATATATATATATATTTATTATATATATTTTATATAACATATATATATTATTATATATAATATATATAATAGTATATATATTATATATATATTATATGTATATATATATACATGTATATATATATATATATATATACGCCTACAAAATCTCATCTACACACAGGTACACAGGACATACTTTACGGAGTCAAGCAAAATCAATAATCATATGAGATGCAGTATCCATGTAGAAACAAGAGATAAAATTAGTTTTCATTTAGAGTAGATATCAAAAAAACTGTGAGCAGTAATTTAAAAAAGTTGTATTACTTTAGATTCATGCATAGAGCAAATTTAGTTATTCACTGTGTTTTTTTTAAAGGGTAGACTTTTGTTATAATAAAGTTCTAATCAAAAGTTTTGTTGTCGGAAAGACACATCAACTTTTGTTTAGTTTTTTTTTAAGTATAAAGCTTTATTGATCAATTTTTTCATCTTCATTTCTTTCACCAGTTTTCAATGAATCATACTCATTGGTAAGCTAATATGTTTTTTTGATGTTTTGCGAGTTTTTAAAGTTTGTCATTTTCCAGCTTTTGTGACGTTTTCATTTTTATAACCTATCATCCTCAATTGTTTTACCAAAACTTAAGTAGAATTGTATTCATACCGTTGCACTAGATACCATGACAAACATGAAGCGAATCAGGATACATAATCAGTCGTACTCTTGATGTTGAAAATACTGCAAAGCTGAGCTTAGTTAAAACAGTTTGGTATCATGATTTTATTAGATTGAGTAGGATTTGTATATTCAACTAGCTTTTTGCTACTTGCAAGATATTTTTGTCATTAAAGTATGCATCTATATTTGGCTATGCTTTAAACAGCAACTACGTCCCAAAACGTTACTTAGCTTTGGATTGGATACATTTAAAGGCCTACAGATACAGTGATAAAGTGTTACATGCACAGCGATACAGCGGTAGAGCGGTAGAGCGATAGAGTGATACATTGATACAGTGATACAGCGATACAGTGATACAGCGAAACAGCGATACAGCAATACAGCGATACATTGATATGGTGATACATTGATACATTGATAGAAATACATTGATACAGATATCGTGATATATTAACCTTCAATGTCCAAACAAACAATTGTACCCATTAACATCTTATACAAACAGTTCTGTTATAACTGAGATTTTGTGTACATTAGTTAAATAAATAAAAAACTTTGTATTTAATTGTTTTTGATTTTTTTGGTTTGCTCTTGAATTACTTACAGCAGGTAATATCCGAAAAACATTTTAATTGTTTTTGTAGACGATTTTGAATGTCAACAAAAGAATCCCTCAAACTGAACATTATGTTGAAAAAATCCTCAGCCTAAATAATGAAGTTTCAATAATGCTAAATCACTTTTTTGTATTTGAATACAAGCAGAAGACAGTACAAGTTTTCCGTAAAGCCAGTGTTAATAGTGACAAAACTGTTGATAAAATGAAGACACTAGTAGGTAACAGAGGCGTAATCTCTCTTGTTCTTTTGGTGAATGCAAGTCTTTAAGACACGAAGAACCTAAAGTCTAGACATTGAAACTGGGATACCAGTAGTTAACATTTATTACCAAAAATATCACAATAAAAAGTGTTATAAACTTAGAAAGAAAACTTTTAAAAAGGATGACAAACTGGTTTTGGACATAAAAAAATAAACTCAAATGTCTGTTATAGGTCACAGCGTTAATAAGAAACCTGATCATATAGAATAATTAGACATAGATTTATGTATTTTTGTATCTAGGTTTACATGTATAAGATCTTGTTTTACATATCAGATGCTGATTATATTGGCATTTCATTTGTTGCGTTATGGAAAATTACAATTTGGCAAAATATTTTAGGCATTATTTTGAAATCAGTATACTGAATGGAGTGCCATATTTATGAAACAAAAAATTATTATTTAACGGCATATACTTTTAGATGCATAGTTATTAATGTGTTCCAAGATATATTTTTCTGAAGTGGAGTGCAAAAATATAGGAAAACGTTTAAATTTTCATCAAAAAACTAACCTTATGCTTATTAAATTAGCCAACAGTCATAAATGTTAAGATTTATTTGGTTAGTTTGAGCTGGTGTTAAATTAATCTCTTGCTCTTACCAGCTTGGTCAGGGTAACCAAATCTTTTTTGGTTTACACCAATAACTCTTAGCCCCAATTACCATGATGCATCAAGGTGCAGTTCTTCCACTTAAAATATGATTTGTTTAGGTTACAGGAGCAAGGTTGATATTTGCGCAAGATAAAATACTAACTTCAAAACATAATTCGAAACAAATGGCTAAACCTTGTTATTGACCCCATTAACTTTGACTTACGTGAATTGATTTTAATTTGTTTTAAACTTTTTTTCAAGCATTTGGTTTTAAGAAAACAAATAGATCAGTTTACCTAATAATGGAGGTATGTTGCTCTTTCTCATAGTTCCTTGTTAGTCAAGGTAGTAGTTTAATGAGTTGTGGATGTTTAACTTTGTCTTCAAACAAAGTTGAGTGAAGAATCAGAAGCTTAAAAGTTCTTCTAAAAGATATCATGAAGCTTTTAGGCAAGTTAAGACATGTTGGGTTTATAGTAGTCCACTCACAAAATATACAAAATTATCAAATAAGTTGGTTCTATACATTCATCATTGTTTTTGTCAAAAATTTGCTGAATTTATGATAGCCTTTTAATAATTGCAGCAAACTGAGCTTTCACGCACGTTCAATGTTAAAAAGTTGTAGAAAGTGTTGTGAATGCAGTACACGCATGTACAGAAACAAAATACTTAGCAAGTAATATATTTATTTCATGAAAGCGATGCAACTCTGAAAATAATTTGGAGTACACATTTTACTACTCAAATGTGAATAAAACTGTTTATTAGTACAAAGGCTTTAAATATTTATCCATAATAAATATATACTAATAGAGTCAGTTTCCAATAGCTGCAATAGCGAGACTTTCCCATGCTTTGCCTTTTCTCGCATTTCCTGGCTTTCCATCTAGCTCGGTACAGTCATACGTTCTACCCTTCCATGGTAGTTGGATAGCCGGATTTTGCCCACCCCTCTCAGTAACATGTCTATAGGTCACTACCTCCTCGTAGCTACACTACCTGGCTAACTGTCAATGACTGGCTGAATAGCCCTGTCATTGACGTGGCTCCTTCTTCTGTTAGGTCAGCCAGACCAACTCCAGTCTTTCCTGGACGTACAAGGTATATATATATAAAGCTATATGTGGGGCCTGGACAGACATAGAATTACAGCAGCCATCCAAGTATCCCCAACATCTAGATTTATATACTGATTTTTAAATTGTGAATGAAAAACCGCCTCTGTTTTGCTGTTTTAAAAAAGCCTTTCTGGTGTCATTCTTATACTGCTTTTTGATCTCTAAGCTAAAAGAAATTTGTAGGTCTAAATGAGAAGGATTCCCAGCAGCGGTATAATACTTGCTTTGAAACTTTCTGTTAATTTCTTGCTAAATAAGATAACAGGAAAACATTAGGCCAGGTTTCTTTGTACATATTAGTAGAAATTCAATTTATAAATATCAATGATGGCTTAAAAAAGACTGGCGCAGTAACTATATTTACAATGGGAAATAAAACCAATAACAATGCAATGTAAAACATTCTTGCAAACACCGTGGTATTGTTTCTTTTTACGTAAAAGCTAAGATTATAAAACATCATAAGTAGACTGTGATTTTAGAGCAGTATAATATTATCAAGCTGACACTCAGTAATTGCCAAATTATTTGCTATAATTCGTAGAAATTTTTTCAATAGTCCTTTACACAATCATCTTATTATGAGTTTTCTAAAACTTTTTACGTGGTACTCAAGTAAATATGAATTTTTAACTGTCTTTTCAACTGATTTTTGAATTTTTCCCTTTTAGTAATATCAGATGTTTATACTGAATGAGGTTTATTGCTCCGCTACTAAGATTTCTTCAATTTATTTTGATTATGGATTATTTTAATATAAGTTGTTTTAAAGTTTTCAAGATGACGTCAAAATATCAATTTAATAATATTTAATATTTACATATCGTGAAATGTAAAATTTTAAGTTTTGACTTGAGTCCTCTGTGTTATCAACAATTTTTATTTACCATGATTTGTCTATACATTTTACCAAATTTAATCCCTTCAAAAACTGCAAGCTACAATGTATTTTACAATAATTAGTTTAATGTGCCATTGAATATTTTAGCAAGATTTAGTGATATTCATCACTAGATTATCAGGTTCAAGTTATTTAAACTCTATGAAAAAAAATTATTTTCTGATTATACTACATTTTGTTTAAACAAGGTTTATTAACAGTTAGAAAAAATAATGCATAAACAGCACCATGCCATCCTATCATACCATACTAACATAAGCACTACTCCTACACAGTGCCATGTTGCTAGGTCATTAATTGCAGTCAGACGAGTGCCAAACAAAAAAAATTGCTTTAGCTGCCCTATGAAATATTAGTAGTATTTTAGTAAAAATATAAATGGTAGTACCTAGAAAATAAATATTTTTACTAATAAAACTTGAAAAAAAGATCAGATAAATATCAAAATATAAAAATATAAGAGGTAGTCTAAAAAGTTAAATGGTTTTGTGAAAGTATGTCTCCATAAAACAGGTCATGTCATTGTTCTTAAGTCATATTTATAACGTCATTACCAAGTGTTCGCTTTGCGATAACTTCTTTGCGTTAGTTGCTGCAAAGAAGAACAAACTATTAAACATACTACTGACGAGTGGGTAGTTGGATTTTCTTTTTAACTCACCCGTAAATTGTCTTTAACCGGTATTGTTTTGAAGACAATGTGTTGGCAATAGATTGATAATAAAGAAGATGGAATGAGATAATTTTACTACTCCAGGTATAGATGTAGTTTGAATTAAGTTAATTTATGTGCTTTACTTCTATGGTTTTAAGTTCTATCATATTGCTTCAAATTAATTACAAATGAGTAGCAAGTTCCCCAAATTATACGGTTTCTTCTTATAAACCACTTTTAATGTTCAAAAAAACAATTATTTCCTACATTCTAGATCATATACCAACAGTTAACCTGTGGTTAGTCATTTATGGGCATTAATTAAATAAAAAACAAATTCGATTTTCGATTGTTTTTGACTTTTTTGGTTTGTTGTAGATTTAGTTAGAAGCCGCTGATATTTAAAAAGAAAATTATTTTTTTTGTCGAATTCTTTGACTGTCAAGAAAATAATACATCAAACAAAACATCGCAGTTCTAAAAAGCATAGTAAATATGGAATTTTCAACTTTTTGGAATCAAATCTTTTGTATTTAAATACCAGCAGAGGGCAAAACAAGTTTTTTTTATAAAACCTGTGTAAAAGGTGACAAAAGAGTTGATAAAATGAAGACACCAGTAGGTAAAAAACGGGTCATCTCTTTTGAGCATTCAGTGGATGGAAGCCTTTAGTACAAGATTGACCTAAAGTCTAGACAATATAATTAGGTTAAAAGTAGTTAATATTAGCAATGAGGAATGTTACAAAAATGGTCTTTTAAACCTTGATAAAAAACAATTACAAATCAGTTTCAAATTAAACAATAAATGGAAATGTTTGCTATAAATCACAATAGTAATAAGAAAACTGATCATATATATTAATTAGTTGTACTGTAGACCTACAATGTATATATGTAGCTAGAATAAAATAAAATAGCTATAAAGAATAAAATACCTATTTGTATATCAAGGTCTATAAAACTTTGATTTACATATCATATGCTGATTATAAAGGCATATCAGTTAATGCATTTTAGAATATTATAATTTGACACTAAAATTTTAAGGCCTTTTTTTCAAATAAAGTATACTGGACAATAGGGCCAATTTTTGTGAAACAAAAACCTTTGTTTAGCAGCATCCTTTTAGATACAGGATTATTAGTGTGTTCCAAGATACGGTTTTCTGAAGTAAAACAGTGCAAAACTAAAAGAAAACAGAGAAAGTTTTTGAATTAAACCAACTTTATGTCTATTAAATTAGTCAGCAATTATGAATGCTAAAATACATTTGATTAGTTGGAGCTAGTGTCAGAATAGTACCGCGCTACCACTAACATGGTTGAAGAACCAAAACTGCTTTTTTGTTTACTATGATAACTTTATTCACTGTAATGCAACAATCTGACGCTCTTTCACTACAAAAATGTTTTTTTTCCACAACATCAACAATATTTCTGTAATAATTAAATATGATATTAATAAAAACAATCACTTTTATTATGTTATATTCAAGGCAAAACCAGCAAAAAAGACAATGCTGCTATTACTTTCTTACAAAGCTTAGTTTGCTAAATTTTGTTAATATTATTATCATTCTTCTTATTATGACTTCACGAAACTTTTAGGCAAGTTTAAACATTTCGGGTAAATAGTATTTCAATTGGGAAAATATACAAAATTATCAAATAAATTGATTCTATACATTCATCATTGCTTTGCTCAATAATTTGCTAAGTTTATGATAGCTTTTCAATCATTGCAAAAATTTGAGCTTTTACGCATGCTCAATGTTGAAAAAGCTGTGGAGTATACTGTGAATAAAATTCATGCATGTAGACAAACAAAATATTTAAAAAGTATTATATGTTTTATGAAAGTGATACCATTCTGTAAACAATTTGCATTGTGTGTTTAACTCTCCAACGCGAATCAAACTGTGTTACGAGTATAAAAATGTTTATATTTATCAATAACAAATAATCCCACAACCAAACACGAGCGAAGCAAGTGTTTTGGAGCTTTATGATGAATGCATATGCGCATACAACTCTCAAGAAATTATCCCTCAACGGCCGTTCTCAAACCCTTGTACCGAAATCCGTTCAAAAAATTTAACCATATTTCTGTAGAGTCGTTTAAGTATAATAATAATACAAAACCCATATAAAACTATTTAAATATGTTAACAAGTCTTTGAAAAGTTGAAACATTATCCTAAAACCTACCCATCTAATTGGATAATACATAACAAAACATTAATTTGGCCTAAAATCGCCATTAAAACCTGACAAGCCGTTTTTAACCAGAATTAAGACAGATAGTAGAAATATTAAGTCATGCACATTTCACGAAAAAAAGCGTGCACATTTCGCTAAGGTAAGACATTGTCCAATTGCTGAAGGTTTCTGTAATTAACGTAGAAGTACTGAAAGATTATCGTTTTTTTTATAACATTATTATAAGATTTAATTATGAGAATAGTTATTAGAATTTACATAATCAAAGTATATAGTGACCGATGATGTGCAACATGTTACTGTTATTATTTTTCTAAATATTTTGTTGATGATATTACGGCTGTGCCCAATATCGCGGCACTGCCAAGCCGTTTTCAATATCTGCAAAATTAAGTAATAGGCCTACATTTTCTAATAGATATACAGCTAATTCTATGACAACCAACTAAAATCTGTTTAGATCTTTTAATTCAGCATAATTTTTGAATAGTAATTCAGAAATGTAAATTAATATTACAACTTTTTGATATTGGTTGCTAGGACATTTTGAAATGTAAACAAAATGGTTTACATTTCATTGGTTTTTGTTTCTTAAACTTGAAAACCAGTTTCTCAGAACTATATTTTCGCACTAATGGTAAACATGCATTCAGTTTATTGACCATAAAATATGCTGTTATTAAGCTGGAATCAAGTTTTTTTTTGCAAAATAACAGAGAGTTTTCTCCTTCTGCTAGTGTAGATAACTCTAAATTTCACACACTGACTTAACCAAGGTTTCTCTGATCATGACTCATTTTTTTCAATTTTCTCAAGTTTGCAAACTAACTTCCAGATACATGCAAATGCTAATGTTTGCTTTCTGTTACAGATCAGTGTTAAAACCGTTCTACATTCAATGCAACCAACTTTCAAACTGTGTATATTACACGGCAGCTTGCCATTTTACTTCTAATATTACACTTCTATTGCAGGGAAGAGGTATCAACATGTAATTTTTTGCTTTCATTATTGCTGTTTTTTGTACATAATAACACCCTGTAAATTACAGCTACCATTGCAGCTACCATTGCAGTTCTCCTATTGCACTGCAGTGTCATTTGACTGCCAATATTGTATTTCTCAACCAGCATTACCCTTTCTTTTTTCCAATATTACTTTGGTCATGGGCTGTATGACAGGGGAATTTGTAATATATACTAGTAAAGTCAATGTGCAATGACTGAAGTAGCAAGCCTTTTTCATGCTCCGTTTTTGTTTTAATTCTCTTGCTCTCCATATAGCTTGGTGCAGTCATAAGTTCTACCCATCCTTGGTAGTTGGATAGCTAGCATCTGCCTACCTCCCTCTGTGCTCCTCCTCCTCGCCTCCTCTTAGTAACATGTCTACATGTTACTACCTATATGTATCCACACTGCCTGGCTCCATGTCATCGACTGACTGAGTAGCCAGTCCTTGACATGGCTCCTTCTATTGGATCAGTGAGATCAGCCCCAGTCTCTCTTAGACCTATTTCTAAAAAACTAAGATATTTTATATTGAGTATATATATACCTATATTCGAGTGTCTAGGCAGACATAGATTTACAGAAGCTGCCTAAAAATACATAAAAACTAGATTGCTATGTTATTATCTGAACTATCAACTAAAATCTACATTTATTTGGCTGTTTTGAAAAGCCCTTCCTGCAGCTTTTTTACTGCTGTTTGATCTCTAAGTTAAAATATATCTGTATATCTGAGTGAAAAAGATTCCTTGCAGCAGTCTACTCCTTGCTTTTGAACTTTTCGTTAATTTCCTGCTAAATCAGATAACAGTAGTACATTAGAGACTGTTTCTTTGTTTGTATTAGTTAAAACTCAATGTATAAATATTAAGGGTGTTTTGAAAAGGACTGGCACAATAGTTATATTTAGAATAGGAAATAAAATCAATATTCATGCAAGATAAAATATACATTCAAACATAGTGATAATGTTTGTTGTCTACATAAAAGCTAAGATTACAATAATAGCAGACGCAGCCTGTTATTTTGGAACACTATTTTTATTAAGTTTATGCTCAGTGATTGCTGAGTGGTTCATGTGGTTTACTGTAACTCGAAGATATTTTTCTGATAGACTTTTACACAAACATCTTGGTATGATATTTTTAAAGTTAGTTATGTGCTACTCAAGTGAGTATGAATTTTCAACTAATACATTCCTTTTAGTACTGTCAAATGCTTATACTGAATGAGGTTCATTGCTCTGCTACTAAAATTTTCTTTATTTATTCACAATTTAATTCAAAGCTTTCAAGTTGAAGTTGAAATATCAAACGAAAAATGTTGCAGTTTCGATCTGTGTTACTTTAGCAATAAAAATTCTCCATGTTTACATGTATAAAAACAAAGCAATATTTATGTTTTTGCTACCAGTTAAATGTATGCTTCTGCAGTAGATAACATTCAAAGCAAATTAAAAAATGCATGTGCATTCATCACTTTTCTTGTTTAAATTTCAAGTATAATCGAGCTTAGGTACAAACGCTTGCTGAGAAAATATCATTAAAACACAGTACAAAGCGGTCTTAAAAATTAGCTTGCAGCTCTATCAGCGAACAGGTCAAAAAGCTATAAGTTAAACCTGATAGGATAAGACTTTGAAAAGCTATAGAAAATTTGTTACTACCATCGTTAAGAAATTTCAAACAGGATCATGAACTATAACCTTCTAATATGGAATACAAGTTAATTTCAAACTTCAACAGGAGTAAAAAACTGAACCTTACAAGAATGAAATAATTAAAAAGGTTTTACCTTCAAGTGCACATAAACAAGATGTTTTTTCTTTGAGTTCTCAATTAAAATTAAGTTTTATATTTGAGAACAGAAAGTAAGCCTATTTTAACCTTATTTATGCGGGTAAAAGCTTTGAAAAAAGAGCACAACCACACAAATTTAGTTTTTTCAAATAAACTTGTATTTCATAGGGTACTAAATACTTGTTAGTAAAAAAATCAAGTGATATATGCTTAAAAAAAGTTTTTTCACATATGTTTAAAACATTTTTTCACTCACATAATGAATTTGCATAAATAACATTTCATATTTTTGGAGGTTGGATAATTCTCTTCTCCTATGTTACACAAACACAGGGCGTGGAGCCATCTTTGACTAACAGACAGTTTCAGCAAACACTGACGGAGAAATATTAAGATACGGGGTCAGGGGAATGTGCTACAGTGTGCCAGTACTTCGACATGTCAAACATTCATATATATATACATATATATATATATATATATATATATTTATATATACAATATGTATATATATATATATATATATATATATATATATATATATATATATATATATATATATATATATATACGGGAACGCATACACTGAGCGGCATAATCATGTCGCAGGTGTTGTGTATAGAAGTCTATGTGATGAGTATGGCCTTAATAAACCACAACACTGGTGGGAAGCTCCTGGTAAGGTCAATTAAAATGACCGGGCTAAGATCCTCTGGGACTTCTACATCCAAACTGACAAGCATGTCCTGGCAAACCAACCAGATATAGTGGTGGTAGACAAGGAGAACAAGAGGGCTACTATAATAGATATAGCAGTACCCAATGAGGAGAAGAAATTGAAAAATGCTGGAATGTAAGAACAACTGTAATCCCAGTAGTCATTGGGGCACTGGGCGCAATAACACCGGCGCATAAAATGTGGCTTGCCCAAATACCACCAGCAATCAACTCAGGTGAGTTGCAGAAAAGTGCGCTATTGGGAACAGCTAAGATCTTGAGGTGAGTGCTCAAACTCCCAGGTCTCTGGTAGGAGACCCGAGTTAGAGCAGAATTTACCACCCATACGGGGTATCCGGGGTGAGGAAACAATTTTTTTTATTTATATATATATGTATATATATATATGAGTATATATCTATATAATTATATACATAGATATTGTTTCCTCACCCTGGTTAACCCATATGGGCAATAATGTTTGTTCTAACTCGGGTCTGCTACCAGAGACCTGGGAGTTTGAGCACTCGCCTCAAGATCTTAGCTGTTCCCAATAGCACACTTTTCTGCAAATCATCCGAGTTAATTGCGGTCGGTATCTGAGCAAGCCACATTTTATGCACCAGTGTTATTGCGCCCAGTGCTCACAATGACTACTGGAATTACAGTTGTTCTCACACCCCAGAATTTTTCAATTTCTTCTCCAAGAGGGAGACATATCTCTACTTTTTCTTTTTCGTTGCTGGCTATATGGTAGTCATTTGGTACTGCCATATCTATTATAGTAGCCCTTTTTTTCTCTTTGTCCACCACCACTATATCTGGTTGGTTTGTTAGGACAAGCTTGTCAGTCCGGATTCAGAACTCTCAGAGGATCTTAGCACAGTCATTTTCATTGACTCTACCAGGAGCCTTCCACTGGGGTAGTGGTTTATTAAGGCCATATTCATCACATTTACTTCTATACACAACACCATGGGATTTTTCCAAGTTAGGACCGTATTGTAGTTTGCTGTTGTATCCACTTTTGTAGAGTGCTTCTTGGTATGGGTGCATATGATGGTGGTAGACAGCGGTTATCGAGATAGTATTTGTGGTACTGGTGGTGACACTGTAGGTAATGGTTTAGAAACATTTCAAACGTATAAACTTTAGCGGTATTTATTTGTAATTTTTTGATAGGTTGTATGGCATTGGACCAAGAATCTGGCCAAAAGTCTGGCTAGAGCAAGTGTATGCAAAGAACAAAAAGAGTTGATCTCTTGGATAAAGGAAATAAAGAACCATGTGCTATATTCTGTGGTTCAATGTGAAGGCGATGCTGAGCTAGTGGTTGAGATGGTACTTAGCCTAAGATACCATGTCGCTAATATTCATAGGAGCTTTCCAGGACACGACAAGTTCATTCATTGCTCCCATGAACCAATTTATCTGCGAGTGATGAAAAAATGTATTATTTGCACCAAATGTCGGCATGAAAGCTGTATGTTGATTCTAATAATATATAATTATTCAGAAATAACAAAGCACAGGCAAATGTGTAATATAATATTTTATATACCTTTGGTTTGGAATATAAGAAGATGTAGTCATTTATTGCATACCCTGCAGGATGAATTTATTCCGGGAGTTAAATTTTGCAGTTTGCCATTTCATGCATATTTGCGGATTAATTTTTTTGCGGCTGAACACTGTCACTCTTTATGAAAGGTTAACTCTATTGCTAATGGCAATAGAGTTAACCTATGTTAATTATGCGCACATTGCGTGTTTCGGTTTCTATTTAGTTTACAACTACGAGTTGATCGTGCTAAGCTATAAATTTTTTGCTGCGTTCAGAGGTTTTCACCAATATTCATCAATTTGGAGGCCTTTTATGAACCAACAACTTATGGTAAGTAATGAGTTTTCTTCAAAATCATTTACTGAATTAGTTGAATTTTCCTTTAGTTTTTTGGTAAAACACAATATTTATTTTCCATCCCCACCACTTTGCTATCTGTTTTAGTGTGAGAGAGAGTTTTTTCTTCATACACGGAAGCGCAATGACTGCAAGGGTTGTAGATGTCATTCTTAGAAGATCACCAATCACGGGGGAGGTCTTGAAATTGAGGTAGAAGTGACCACAGCTGCTAACGAGGAAAATATATTTGTTTTGAAATAAGAACAAAAACGCCTTTACGAGCACAAAGTTTTGGCCAACCGGCAGAACTTTGCAATAGTTAGCCACGAGGAGAGTTCTGATGATAACTTCCTTAACAGCCATGTAGTAGCAAGAAAATTGCCTTTAACATCTACCCAAAACAGTGGGAGCAATATAGAGCTGCTATTACCAAAATAACTAGTCAGAGAGCACCATTATATGCTAGGATTTCCTTATCAAGAGTACCAGTTTAATTTTATTGTTAGACAACTGCCATATGGACTGAACTGTTTATATTTATTCCATTCATCGTTTGTAAAATATTATTTGTATTTGAAATATTTTATTTGTACACTCAAGTTTGTAATAAATTATAATATATCTATACATGAAATGAAATATATAATATAATCATATTTCCCGCAGCGATATCAAGGAGTTGTTGTTGATGAAAGGGTGATCTAGGCGGACTGGTTGCTTCTCTGCCAACATTCCTGCCTTGACGAATATTACTACCTGTCTCTAGTTTTTGTAGTCAGAATAGGTAGTATTTCATTCTCAATCTGCAGTAAACACAAAAAAAATATTAATAAGTGTTAAGGAACTACAAAAACAATAGCTGATGTATTTAATGAAAGCGATGAGTTTTTAAACAAAAGAATTAACTAACACAGTTACTTATGGAAAAACGTATCTGCACTGCAAATCAACTACATACCATAATGTACAAATCAGAATCATTTTCGTCTTCAACTTTGGTTTTAGAGATTGATGGAGTTGATTTCAATGTCAAAAGACTGCAGGAGAGATTTCTGCAATGACGAAGCCATGCCAAATAACTTGTGAAAACCTTGAATAATTTTGTAAAGAACTGTAATGCAATGGCAATAAAACTCGAAGCCCCGGCGATGATTTAAAAGAAGTTTTGGAACTCGGCTACATTTAGGACTTCTGCCCAGCAGCTATTTTATGCGATGATGCCATTCTGCATATCTTGTGACAAGGTTGAATAATTTTGTAAAAGAATGTGATCCATTGGCAATGGAGTTAACTCAAAGCCCCAGCAATGATTTTAAAAGGGTTTTGAAACTCAATTACGTTTAGTATTTATGCTTAGCAGCTAGGTTTTAATTTTGAAACAGTAGTTATTTTTCCTTGCGAATAAAAATAGAACTAATATTTTGCACAATTTAATAATGCGCGGAATTGACTGTTTGCGAAATCACGAATTTTTGTAACCATCGAAAATTTTCCTCCTGTAGGGTAATACTAAACAAAGGTTGTAAATGGTAAATATTCTGCAGCTGGTTGACATTTGAATAAACAGAAACTTTTCAGATTTATAATATATTGAAAAATAACAACGAATAATTTGATGTGTTTACAGAGAAATGGAAAGAAAGGTGAAATTTCAGGAAGTGCAGGGCACAAAGTCCTTTTTGATGCGATAGGGCAAGCGATGCTGCTAAACACATTGCATCTGTTGAACCATGGCCAACACACTGGTGCTTTAGAAAACTTCCACAACCTAATATTAAGTTATGCACCAAAGCGAATAGACTTTGATCCCCCAGGATATTTTACGAGAATCAAACTAGCAGTGATAGATCACAACACGAATGTGGGAAGAGAAGTTCTGACTAAGCTGTATCTACAATAAAATTATATATGGATTATACTACTCTTCAGCAAGGATACAACTTTTACAGCTTGTACAACATTAAAGATAAATTTATGCAGAAATTGTATTAACACAATCGATAACTGGTATTAAATTTTAACTATTATAAATTATTTATTAAAAATAGTGATGTGAAACTGAAGACAGTATATTACGCTAAAGAAGCTAAAGGCTTTCGCACAAGAAATTTGTAGGCTAGAAAGAGGTTTGAGTTTCGATAGGAGCTTTTGAAGATTATCTGTAAGAAATCTATGGGATCAACTTCAAAAGTACCGGCAGTAAGTCATACCTAAGCTGCAAGGTATTAAAAGCACATTTTTGCATCAAGATGTTGGTTCAATTAGTCACTCTCACACGGTCTACAGAACAATGCATGAACATGCAGTCACCATGCAGTCCTAAATTACTTTAACACTGTACTGTACAACATTCTGAAATTAGTATGATGATGGTGCAACACACAAAAAAAACAACCGGCTTGTTATACTTTTAATTGCTCTACATGTAGATAATAGTTACATTGTGAATGAATATAAATATATAAATTGCAGGACTTAGCAGCTTCACTTTTAAAACAACTTACAAAGCCAGAAGGTAGAACAGCAATAGAAATGCACAGCTCAAGCTTCACATGAAAGTTTTACCCAATCCTTAGTTTTATATGAGGTATCGTTTTGATTAAATTAATATAACAGGCTATTCAAATTATAAATATTCTGCTGTTCTTTGTATAACATGACTTAGATTCATGTAACGTAAACTGTTAAATGTGGTTTTTTCATGTCCTGGTACAAGTCGAATTGTTGAAAAATAATTATTCATCAAACCACACATTATGATGGTATTATTTTGTTAAAGTTACTTATTCACCGTACAAGACATGAACATCAGCTAAGTAAAGATGCTGTCATATTCAGTTAAAATATTTCTGAAAACTATATTTTTCTCAACTCACATCCGAACTTACATTGATTTCCTTCATTCATAATAACAAGCTCTACTTCCTCTGCGTCATTCTGATCATCATTTTCTAATTCTATATTTTTGAAGCCTGCATAATGTCATGCCTGCATGCATGTAGGAAACAATGCATGGATGAATAACTTTTTTGTTTTTTCTTCCAAGGTACCCGTAGACGAGAAACGAGTAGTTGTTTTAGCAGTGAGTCTTTTGGCCTTCGTGTTGTGAACATAATAAAAAAACGGTATAAATAAATTGTAGTTGGAATTTTTTAGCGATATGTTTTAGCAAAGACGGTCATAGATTGTTTTTTATATGAGCACTTGTATCTGGGTTGTTACAATTGCGGAGACGTGCAGTCTCCATCACATTAGGTAATAACGAAGCAAGTCAAACGCTACGTTTTGCGTGATTGGATGATTGATTAAGAATCAGCGTTCCTAGTGGCGAGTCCGTTTCACACACATTTTTGCAATGCCGCTATTTATTCGATTTTTGTAAAATATGCAGTTGAAAAAGACTCTGTGCTCAGTTATATGTGAATGCAATGGCATTTTTTGTTTTTAAAATATTATCCTGAGTATTTACCTGTTGTAAGAAACAATTTGTATCTTGCTAAGCGTAGTAAATTACACAAAACAAATAGGGTAAAAGTTGGCCTTCATCAGCAAATTGTCTTCACTTTTCCTTTAAAACTGAGCTACTCAGTTATACCAAACATGAAGGCAATCATTGATGCGAGCAACAAAAAGCTCAGTAAAACTATTACACAACAAGGAGAAGACAAAGAAAAAAGTTGCTACTGCAGACAAAAGAACAATTGCCCTTTGTAAGGAAAATGCTGAGCTAGGAATGTGATATACCAAGCAACAGTGAATAAACATAAAAACAACCACAAAGCAATCTACATAGTACTTTGCTCAATAGAATTTATAACTAGATTTAACAATCATGAGGCCTCGTTTAACCACCAAAACAACCAGCACCACACAGAACTTAGCCAGCACATTTAAAAGTTGAAAGGCAGCAACTCAGCATACAAGACAATATGGAAAATTTAAGCTAAAGAACAACCATATATAAACAAACAAAATAATGCAAACTCTGTTTACCAGGAAAATACTTCATAATATGCAAACCACATTTGAGCAAATTGAATAAAGTAAATGAGTTATCTTCTCATTGCATACATGCTATGAGTAACTTCTCGGTAACACTTAGCACTAAATCACATGATTAAAACATCGAGTCCATTTCTAGCATTTCGGTATGGCTTATCATTCTAGTCCAACTGCGCCTGAGGAGTGCATTGCATAAAACAAATTTGTTGCGTTATTACTAAAAGTTTATTTTCTTCTTAATACTTTTTTCTATTGTTTCATGCTCCACTAATTATCTTTAAGGTTTTTAGTGTAGAGTTCTCTTTTTTATGCTTATGCACTTGCTTTTAGTTACTATAATTATGTATATATATATACATAATATATATATATTATGTATATAATATATATATATATGTGACAGTGCGTATCATTTTCAATACAAACGCGGCATTTCATATAGCGCACAATAGGCTCTCAAAGTGAAACTGGTCCATGCAGCTTAGACTTTTGGAATTTGAGGTCATGACTTTTCTAGGGCGAATCATATGTCAGGAATCAGTTTCTGATGCGTATGATTAGCTAAGATGCTTTATTAGACTGTTTTGCAGACTTTGAAGTGGTTGCTAAGGATAACAAAAATAGCGATATTTCATTTCCGGTTATTCAGTCTATGTATCGCGTTTTAAAATGTCTTACTGATTTATCGTTGGTGGTGACTTTTGGAAAGAATTTGAGGAGGTCGATGTAAATTATTTAGATTTACAGGATAGAGAAGGAAGTATTAGTGATTTTCGAAACAGTAAGATCGATTTAGATCTTGAGAATGATGGATTAGATGGAAATTTTCCGCCAAGTTTTACTGATAACGGTCGTAGTTTAGAGATCCTGTCGTCACGACAATATCTAACAGAAGGTTCGAAGCTTGGTACCAACACTCCTTTGACTGGACCTCATGTTGCTCACTATGGCTTTGATTATGCACAGCAGGTAGGTCAAAAACATTTTTTTAAACATTTATTGTTGCTTGTTGCAAAACGCAAATCTTATTTCATGTTTTCGTCAATAACGCACACGCAGCCCAAAATATAACATTAATTAGTCGACTATTACAAGGTATAAAGCTATGAACGTAGTGTTTTAAGTTGAAACATTGCTGAGTTTTAACAATTAGCAATTGCAAATGCTAATTAAGAATTATAAAAACGATCAAATTTGTAAGCAAAATATACATTTAAAAAATAAAATATAAATAGTAAATGTACTTGCATGTCTATAGAAAAACAACAAATTTTCGTTTTGTTTAATTCTTAGGTCCACTACCCTGCCAACCCACAGCAACCTGGGCCACTCTATTTCAAAACCACTCGGATGTGTGCGCTATTTGGAGTGGTCTGTGACACCTTCCCTGCACAAGTGAATTATCTGATTGATGAGACTGCTTGTTCGACAAAAGGAGCCAACAGCGTCATATCTTATATTCATCAGTATCTAGAAACCTATTGCCTTGATGAAGAGAAAGCTTTGTTCCACGCTGACAACTGTTGGTATGCAAGCAACAACCAATGTTTTAAAGTTTCATGTTTGTATTGAAAATGTATTGATACAATTATGTATATCAAACCCTTTTTAATGGCCAGAATAAAAACAACGCAGTAATACAATACTTGGCTTGGCGCGTTGCAAGCGAGCTGTACAAGAAGATTGAACTGAATTTTCTCGTCGCAGGTTACACGAAGTTCAGCTGCGATTACTGCTTTGGCTTGCTAAAAAGGAAATACAGAACTAACAGAGTTCCTCTCTTTCTGATATAGGTGAGGTATGTTTCTCATTTTGTCAATTAGTGAAATGAGAATTTTATTTCACATACTTCCATTCAGTTACTATATGCTTAATTGTTCGAATTTAGCTTTTGGCGGACATAAAAAGCTTTCCTTGACCCATCCTTATCCGCTTCCAACTACGCAAGCTCAGTTTTTGTTCGTCAACTGAAGTTGGAGCACGCACTGTTTCACAGAATTCTCTCTCTTCAGTTTCCAGCTTTAAATATGGCAGGTACGTATCATGTTTGTCCCTTCTTGAGAGGGACAGCATACCCCTTGCCTTCCTGTCAAGGGGTAGTCGACGGACGAGTTCTTTTATGCTCCGAAATCGACATTCTCTTACCTTGACTTGACTCGGTTGATTTGCACCCGACCTAACCTTCGCCCTGTCCTTTCGGAAGGGGATACCCAGGTCGGAATCTCCTTGTCTCACCCTCTTTAGCTCGGAGCACTCGTGTAAGCCTCCTCATGAGCTATCGGTGGGATATCTGTTATATCAGAAATACCTAACTGAAAGGTCTCTGTTTATAATGGGTTGTCAGGGCTCTCCTTGATCAAGTTTCCGTACTGTTGTTTCTTGAAACTTGAGAAGGGGGTTCGTTACTTTGTTGTTAACGAATATGTCAGATACCCCTTGTCTTCCTGTCAAGGGGTAGTCGATGGACGAGTTTTTTTATACTCCAAAATCGACATTCTCTTACATTGAATTGACTCGGTTGATTTGCATCCGACCTAACCTCGCCCTGTCCTTTCGGAAGGGGATACCCAGGTCGGAATCTCCTTGTCTCACCCTCTTTAGCTCGGAGCACACGCGTAAGCCTCCTTATGAGCTATCGGTGGGATATCTGTTATATCAGAAATACCTAGCTAAAAGGTCTCTGTTTATAATGGGTTGTCAGGGCTATCCTTGATCAAGCTTCCGTACCGTTGTGTCTTGAAACTTGAGAAGGGGGTTCGTTACTTTGTTGTTAACGAATATGTCAGGTCCTTCTCTTTGACAGACAATCAAGAAGCAGAAGACCAGCCTCAACCAGTGACCGTTGATGATGAAAACGGGACAGGGGAAGATGGCAAAGACATGTCCTTGAGGGAGCTGAAAAGGAACATCTTTGAAGTACTCCCGGATTCCATACTACCCCCTCCAGATCACAAAGTAAAGAGGTATGGTAGCTTCTATGTATATCTAGTTGATATTGGTTATATTCCATGTTGATATCATGATAGATATAGTGGTTACATCGTCTTATAGATGTACATGATATATATCTAGTGAATAGATATTTATGAGTACATAATGACATTTTCTGTTCTCGTAGCAAGACTATCGCCGAACAGATGCTATCTCAAGACAGACCACAAGATGATGATGATACAGACTATCGTCTGCCCTTGTCTCAGGTCATGACTTCAGCCATAGAAGAGGTCAAACACCAGAAACAAGCCTTCACATCAAAATATCCCAGAATAAGAGGGTTCCATGTATCAAACTACCAAGTACAGGGGGACACTCTCAAATCGTCTTACAGCCGCACTGACGAGGACGCTGCTCTTCTGGGTAAGGCATCTAACAAAGCCCTCATTCCATGCAAATATATCGAGGAGATGGAGACCCTTACAAAGCAGTTGATGCTTGTTGCTAGCCATTCAGATTGGGTCCTTGGCAGCTCCGTTGCGCTTTTGCAACAGGGTGATACAGGTGCAGTCATCAGATCGATTGAGAACTTATGTCTTGCACAATCCCATACTGCTGCTTTGCTTGCACGCTTACTTGCTAATTTGGTGCATGTCAGGCGAGATCAGTTGGTCTCTACCTCTGCTCTTTCCTCTGCCACCAAGTCTTCTTTGCTAAAGCTTGCCATGCCGCTTAATTCACCACTATTTGAAGGGAAGTTGGCTGATTTGACCTCACAGGATGCATCGACAGCATCCAACAGAGCGTTGATATCAATAGTCAAGCAGCAAAAATGGTCACTACAACCAGCTCAACCAAAATCAGAGAAAGAAGGTGACACTGGTAAAAAGTATACTTTTCAAAGTAAAGGAAAGGCCCCACAGAAAGGCAAATTCTTTAAGATTCCCTAGAAGACCGTCGAAAAAAGTAGGCGGCTGTCTCACCAGTTACTGGCAGGTATGGAACAATCTGCCCAGTGCCTCTACTTGGCTAACAGATCTGTTAAAACACGATTTACGTTTAAACACAAAAGCCCCTTTAAATTATCCAGTACCACAAACACTCTCAGAAGACTTGGTATCGGAGCTAATGGTTTTAGAGTCCAAAGGTGCCGTAGAACCTGTCACAGGGGACCACGAGGGTTTCTACAGCCGAATATTCTCAGTACCGAAGACAAACAGGCAGTTGAGAATAATTATAAACTTATCCAGATTGAACAAGTGGCTCACTGCCCCCAAATTCAAGATGGACAACATACAAACTCCTCACCTACGGCAATGGGGTATGATGCTGTTAACATACCTAGATGACTGGCTGATCTACAGCAAGTCAAGGGAGGTCTTACAGTCTCAGGTTTTGACCGCTACCAATCTGCTACAGGACCTGGAATTCCATATCAAATACGAGAAGAGCATGCTAAATCCCACACAAGTATGCACATTCCTAGGCTTCAATCTAGACCCCACAGACGCCTCTGCCTCAGGATGGGGAGATATAGTCTGCGAGGAAACAGCTCAAGGAAGGGGGGGGGAGTCGAGGAAAGAAAATTCCACATAAACATTCTCGAACTCCCGGCACTCTACAAGTGCCTTCAAACTTTTCAGAAGAGTTTGCTCGGAAAAGTGGTCTTGTGCCAGATAGACAACGCAACAGTCGTAGCCTATGCAAAGAAACAAGGAGGGACCAGATCGCCACAGCTATGTACCCTAATCTGGGAAATCCTGCACTGGTGCGACGAGAGGAAGATCACACTGAAGGCATGCCATCTGCCTGGCAAACGGAATGTTATCGCAGACATGTTGAGTCGGGTGACTTCACCAACAGAGTGGTCTCTACACCCTCAGGTGGTCAAGATGATTTTCAAACAATGGGGCACTCCAATGGTGGATCTGTTTGCATTCAAGTTTAACAACAAGCTACCGATATACTTCAGCTCTATGAAGGACCTTCAGGCAGCAGGAGTGGATGGACTGAGTCAACCATGGGACAGACTGGGGTTACGCGTATCCTCCCATAAACTTGCTTTCCCTGGTGCTGAGGAAAATTCTCCATTCCCAAGATTGTCAGATCATAATTATAGCTTCAAACTGGCCCAGACGGAGTTAGTTCACAGGACTGTTAAGCCTACTGGCATCCAGACCGCTGGAACTTCCTACAATGGCGAAGCTCCTGAAACAGAACGGAGTATACCATCAGGGGACAGACAAACTGCAACTTCACGCCTGGATGCTGTCCAGCAGACAAGATGCAAGGAAGGCATTTCTCGAAAAGCAGCCTTTTATGCCACAAGATGCGTCAGGGAGTCAGCCGTCTATGATGGGAAATGGAAAGTGTACTCTGATTGGTGTATTAGAGAGGAGAGAAATTCGCTCGAACCCACTATCTATGATGTAACTGACTTCCTTATCTATCTCTTAGAGGAGAGAAAGCTGTCAGTGAGTACAATTAAAGGCTACAAGGCTGCACTGGTCAATACTTTAGGTAGATCTTTCCCGACAGGGACCGAGGACATAATCAGGGAGATGCTGAGAGGCTTTGCCGCTTGCTCTCATAAAACCATCAGAAGGCAACTACCAAAGTGGGATCTCACGGTCATCCTCCACCACCTCTCTAAGTCAAACACAGATTTGAGGTAATTCTAGTTGTCTTATACTCACTAATCCTGCTCATATATATATATATATATATATATATATATATATATATATATATATATATATATATATATATATATATATATATATATATATATATATATATATATATATATATATATATATATAGTATGTCTATATATACATATATATATATATAAATATATATATATATATATATATATAGTATGTATATATATATATATATATATATATATATATATATATATATATATATATATAGTATGTCTATATATATATATAAATATATATATATATATATAATATATATAGAAATATATATATTAACTAAAAGCAAGTGCAAAAGCATTTAAAAAGGGAACTCTTACTAAAAACCTAAAAGATTATTAGTGGAGTATGAAATATTTGAAAAATTATTGCGAAAAAGTAAACTTTTAGTATTTGCGTTACAAATTTGTTTCGTGCGGAGCACTCATCATTTTAGTACAATCGCGTCTGATGAGTGCTCCGCACGAAACAAATTTGTAACGCAAATACTAAAAGTTTACTTTTTTCGCAATAATTTTTCAAATATATATATATATTTCTCAAAGTATGTCTGTATGTAGATACATATGCGAATATGTTGCTACGCATTCCAGGTACAGATCTTAAAATAGTGATATTAAAATCATGCATCACGACGAATTTGAACTCACGATGATTTTAAAGACATTTCTAATCTAGACACTCTACCACTGAGCTAGAATGCCATAGTGATCAAAGATGTTTAAAAATACTATATACACAATGCGCATGCTCATTATTTCATCCTTCAGCGTCAACGGGTTACGATGCTTCTGTTCAGAACTATTTTGGGATCTAACAATATGCAACGCAATGCCTATTCATTTTTTTCATTGGGATTAGTTTATTTGAACCCATAATAATTAATCTCAAACTAAAATTTGGCAAATTTTGAACTGATTATATACGTTAATAAAATATATAATTTGCTAAACTTGTGATGGCAAGTTATTTGTATTCGTTATACGGTATATACAGGATCCGATAAAAGTTTTTTTACAATGATATAACTAATGTTAAAAAATAAAGATTTTCTAAAATACATACTAAAACTTCTTACAAGTATTTGTTTAGCAAAACAAATGCATTCAAGTTAGATTCACCGTTTATGATATGCATTTGTCTTGAAGGTAAAACTCTCCACATAGTACATTGTAATGTTATATTATCTTGGGCGCCCAGACCATAGCCACTAAATTCACTGAAATCATTTTATGTACCTATAGTTACTAAGGTTAAAATAGTATGTTAGCACTAGTTTTTAATGATGATGATTAGTACTTATAAGCTACGATATCAGCCTATATGCCAATTTTGCATGCCAACACTGAAACAAACTGAAATCGAATAACTGTATACCAAACAGTTTTTGATTGTAATCGTAGCGAAATCGACTATATTTAGCCATTAGTTGCTAGCAATTTCAGATTTACCATTAAACACCTTTACATTTTAATTTCATCTTCTAATTTATTTCAACGAGACGCGTTTTACAAGTTATTAAATTTTAAAACTTACCATTATAACGCCGGGTAGCACAGCTAGTCAATGTATAATAACGGTTGAGGGTTCTTTGGTGGTGTCCACAAAGTTTGCTGGAGTCTATTGTTGTGTAAAACATGTCTGCTAAACCACCTGCCACAGCAACACATGCATTGGCTGCCTGGTCAAAGGAACCCACAGCTAAACAAATAAAAACTAAAATCAGATGAGCTTAACTTTATGAAGTACAGATAATAAAACTAAATTTTGTTCACTGTCACCAAATGCATGTTTAAACAAGCATTCAAATAGGTAATTTGTTTGGAAATAAAAAAACAAGCTCAGTGGTTCCTTTTGTTTAAGCTCATTATATAACTGTAAACAAACTGAAATAATAAAAGTTTTAAACAAATACACTTGACCAAGAACGTTTTGTTACTGAGGATTTCAAGAGCATGCTCACATTGTTTGGATACAAAGGATATACAAAGCATGCATACATCAACCAGTGTCTCAAAAACTTTTAGAGCCACTGATTTGCTGAATTTGGTCATCGATGGTGGCTGGCCAACTAGCGTACCTCACTCTAAAACCAATGTAATAGTATAGAAAAAAAAACAGATGACTGAGAAACTCGCTCGAGATATCATCATCTGACAAATATGGGGAGCCTTTTGGTTACCTGTGATAGTTGAAAAGCATCAGAGGAATTGTTCCTGTCATTTATCAAAAAGCATGGTTCACAGATCAGATTATGACTACATGATTAGACCAGCCTGAATAGAAAAAATAAATTTTCGAGCGAGCGTCAAAATTTAATAACGGCTTTCCGGTAGAACCAGAAGTGCTTGTCATAACGTAGGGTTACTGATACTAATAAATAATAAAAATAATTATGGTAATAAAATTTATTAATAATAATAATAAAAAACTAGAAATGCAATCAGGGTTATATATCACCTAAACATGATTAATTTGGTGCCTTCATACCAAAGTAGGTATCTCAATAACTCTGAAAGATTCTCCTTTAAATACACAATATTAGCATTTTGTGAAAATTTCCAAAACAGGTGTCAAAGATTACTCAGACAATCTCGCTTGTCAACTATAATAGCTTGAATATTTTGGTCAGGGCTTCACAAAATAATTCTTTTGCACGATGTAGATTATATGGCCATGATTGCATTGACATTTAAGTTAAAAGTGTTGGTGAGTGTCGATTAGAGTTATGAGAAGTTGATTGATCCAAAACATTAAGTAGTATTTGTGAGTGTAATAAAAGCAAAGATCTGCTTACGTAATGGTAAAACTTATAGAGTTTCCTTTATGCAACGATTGCAAGGTGGACCTGTAATACGGCCTGTTTCATAATCACAATTAACAACACACATGATTGGTCGTTTCACAGGTCTTCTTTATAAACCTTTCTAAACAAGAACAGGTCATATTGATTATTGTAAATCTATAAAACTAGTGCTTTGTGCAATGTGATGCACTCGCACATTTTCTTTTAGCAAGAGGAAGGGTCTGCACTCCAAGATGCTCCAACAACGAGTGAAACGTTTTACAGGTATATTTTTACAAAAGTTGATATGTTTATAAAGAAATTTGTATTTTACTTTAGATACCTATTTAGTTTTGTTAGCAGTTGCTTTGAAAGCTATGTGTGATTACATCAAACAAAAAAATTAATGTACCAATTAATGATTATTAATGGTATGTAAATGAACTATTGCACCCGTTAAATGAGTTTGTTCTCTAATTTTTGATTTAACTGTTTTTTTCTGATTAGAGACTGGTTCACACTATATCGTCGTATGCTGGCTTTTTCCTTTGATCACTCATCTTCAATAATAGGAACCAGGAGCAGATAGCATTGATGAAGCATTGCAGATATCTCAAAAACTATTGTATCTGTCAAACTTTCCCAATATTTTGTCAATCATTGGCGACAGATTGGATAATGTAAACCATTTCGGCGCTAGTATTTCGCTTTCAAGGATAGCGTGAATTATTCATTTATGTTTGCGGTAGTTGCAAGGGTTTAGTATTTGATTTGAGCATGCAAAAACAAGACGGTTTTTTTCCATGATAGATTGAAGAGAAAAATTGGAACACTACGTCACAAACTATTTGATCATGCCAACGCTGATGGTTGTGTGATAATATGGACATTAGTATCATCAATGATCACCAAACTATTGCGGCATCAGTCTCGAGATACGGTGATATAGTGTGAATAAGCCATAAATTTGTTAATTCATCAAACAGATTTTGAACTTTTGGCGTATTCCGTCATGATAAAACAGATTTTCTTTTATCTAGAATAATGGATTACATGAAAATAAATTTGAGGATATTGCGTAATACATGTATTTTTTTAAAGAGCCTCACTGCCACTACATGTAGCTTTTTCAGTTTACGCTTTTAGATTTTATTTAGAACAAATAGATTTCATTCTTTATAAATTTAATGAAGAGCAGCTAAATATTTGAAATAATGAATATACAAATAAATCGGTAAAGCTTATCAGATACATTTGAGCGACAGCTCAACCAGAGAAGTATGACTGTCAAATTTCTGATAATGTTTGGTATATACATGTAATGTGTATTGATCAACAAAAAACTTATTCATGTGATGGCATATTTTAACCAAAATCACATGTCTGAGCTTGACCAATATAAAGAGTCATAAAAAGTGTGCAAATTATGTACATTTAAAGTTTAATGTACCAAGAAATAGTGAGATAATTTGCAGTTTGAACAAAATCTACAATATTATATAACAAGGCATCATAAATGTACTCTGATAAGTGTTAAAATAGTGCAATGTGTAGGAACTTGTGCGCATAGAGAATAGCTTGCCAACTCTCTACGCTTTTTGTAAGCTTCTATTTCATGACTAGTGGAGTTGCTGTGAATTTTAGGTAAAGTGAAGTAATAACAAAATATGGGACTTATGACTACTATTTTTATGGTTAATTGTCAGTGTAGCTAACTAGGATCTATATCTTTTATTAAATATATTATTTAGAGTAAACCGGAAAATTTCTTAAGCAACATTAGAAGGTTTTTAGCTAAAGAGGCTTAGCTTGAATTTTGCTAAGTAAAGGCTTTTTTGACACCAGAGATGTTTACTCGGAAGCAAATTTATTAAACAGACATCGCAGCACAAACCAGTTAAATATCTGTTTGTGTCTGCAAAAGTGATAATGGTGTAAAGTATTGATTATTTTTATGAGAGTTTTTTAATTATCTAAAAGTTGTGCTAGACAAAGCTTTAAAAGATAAACCACTCTGTCTGATGAGCATTTGGTTTGTGACACTCGATGTGATAGGGTGGAGCTAAATCTAAAGATCTGAGGAACCCACTCAAAGTTTTAAACAGCTTTGAAGTTCATAAAACTATCACTAATATTAATGATATTATATACAACACAGGATGATATAAAACTATTTTGTATAACAAATTATATTATAACATAAAGTATACCAGGTTTTTTGACACCTCATACTTGATTGCAATTATTTTTTCAGTTTTCAATGGTTCTTCTATAGGGCAGCTTTTTAAGAAGTTCTGATCAAATGCAGTTGCACTGGCTGAACTGACAAATTTACTGATCGATACACTGTTGTTGTTATCAAGGGTGAAGATCTTTTTAATGTCCTAAATGAAGTACAATAAAAAACCTATAAATATATCTTATTCATTTGTGTGAATGAAACTATAAAGTCCATTATGAGTAAATTTCCTGGTTCTTTCAAAGTAGTTTTGTTTTGGTTTAGTTTAACAGAGTTTAGAGAATTATTGCTACTGCGTGCATATTGAAAAATTATGCTGCAAAAGCAAAATAGAAAGAAATTTTTAAGCAGCAGTAGGTTTAGAACTTCTTCCTTTTCAATTATTGTTTTCATTTTAGTAAGGTTTTACCTCTAAAATTTTCAGTTTTTCCTAAATCAATAATAGAACGCTGATATTTCCCTACTTTTTTAGTTTTATCTTAAAAGGAAAATTATCTACACAAACGTCTTCAAATACAAGTTCAAACCTGATGCAAGATAAATTGAAAGCAGTCAACCAACTTTAGTACTACGGGGCTCAGGATACGCTAGCTGTAACATTTTGATATCAAAAAACAAATACTTTTAGCAGTAATTTGAGTATGTGCATTTCTGGTAACACCCATAAATTCTATAGACAATGCATAGACATGCATAGACATTCATGATCAAACCGGTGTTTGAACAAACATGAGAACTCTGTCAGAAATTTTGTCAAATTGTCACCTTAATAAGAGAACCTATGCTTCTGGTATACATGACATTTAAAAATGTTTTCAATGAAATATTCAAAAATTTGGTACAAGATGTAAAACAACCAAAAACCCTTTTACTCATACAATAGTATTTCTCAGATAGAGTCATCATTTTTCTCTGGTATGCAAAAACTGCATGAGAGGCTCCATTTTTGTGCGAGTGCAACAGCAACACTCCAGTAACTCAAATCTTCACTCAGGGAAAAATTCTAAATTATGGCTCAAAGGCTTGAAAACTAAAAATCTTAGAAAACCAATTAAACATCTGTTTGCTTCTGCCCAAGTCATAACAGTGTAAAGTATTGATTATTCTAATGAGAGTTTTGTAATTATCTAATAGTTGTGCTAGACAAAGCTTTAGAAGATAAACCACTCTGTCTGATAAGCGTTTGGTGTGTGACACTCGATGAGAGGAGGTTAATGAATCGAAAGATCTGAGGAACCCACTCAGAAACTTAAACAGCTTCAGTGTTCCTGAAACTATCAGCAGTACTATTGATATAATATACACTGTAAAATAATTTAATATATGTAATTATATAGCCTAACATTTCATATAGCCTAAATTCATTACTGTTTATGGTAGTCGCAGGGGCTTAGTATCTGATTTGAACATGCAAAACAAAACGGTTTTTTTTCATGAAAGGATGAAGGGAAAAAGTGTATAAATTATATACATATAAAGTTTAATGCACCAAGAAATGGTGGGAAAATTTTCAGTTTGAACAAAATCCACAATCCTACATAACAAGGCATCATAAATGTACTCTGATAAGTGTTAAAATAGTGCAATGCGTAGGAGCGGGTGCACATAAAGAATAGCTCGCCAAATCTCTACACTTTTTTGCAAGCTTTTAATTCATTACTGGTGGAGTTGCTGTGAATTTTAAGTAAAGTAATAACAAAATATGAGACTTTTAAATACTATTTTTATGGTTGAGGGCAAGTCTAACTAAATATGAGTTTTTTTCTTTCCTTAGGCAGTTTAATTAGAGTAAACAGGAAAACTTCTTAAGCAACATTTGAAGGTTTTTAGCTCAAGCGGTCTAGCTTGTATTTTGCTAAGTAAATGCTTGTTTGACACCATATATGATTACTGGTAAACCATATCATTAAAAAGACATCAGATCTAAAGCCGTTTACATACTTGTATTTGTGTGCAAAAGTGATAACAGTGTAAAGTATTGATTATTTTTATGAGAGTTTTGTAATTATCTAATAGTTGTGCTAGACAAAGCTTTAGAAGATAAACCACTCTGTCTGATAAGCATTTGGTTTGTGACACTCGATGTGATGAGGTTGGGCTGAATCTAAAGATTTGAGGAACCCGCTCAAAACTTTAAACAGCTCCAAAGTTCATAAAACTATTACTAAAATTAATGATATAATATACAACACAGGATGATATAAAACTATTTTGTAAAAACAAATTATATGATAGCATTATTTATACCAGAACTTCTGACACCTCATATTTCATTGCACTTATTTTTTTAGTTTTCAATGGTTCTTCATCTTTAAGAAAATGAGTTAAAAATCACTCTTGCAAAAAAATTTATAGAAAAAATAAAAACACACACATAATTGATGAAAGTATTACTACAGACCAACATTTAGCAATCACGATTATGTTCCAGCTACGACAAACTATAAAAAATAAGAAAGACGGTCAAGTACATGATGATAACTTCTTCTCAAAAAAATTCAAAAAAGATAATTCTCAAGTGAAAAGACTTGGTACACATTTTTGAGATGTAGGGTTTTGACATGCAGTTCTTCATGTGGTATGAATAAATGTTTTACTACGAAGAGATACTTTGCTCACAGTAATTACTCAGATTTTTAACGCATCAGTTGTAGTAAGGCAACTCTCTTACTATCTATTGTAAGAGTTTCTCTGTAGCTAAGATTAAAGATAGTTGTTATACAACATTAGACCGTTTGTTGATGAAAAGTTTTTAAAATCTTGCTAAGTAATCACTATTCCGCCATTGCGGGAAGATTAAACATAAGTATTTTTTTATCTCAGTTAGTAAAATATCAATTTTGTATGAAGTATTTATATATAAGTATATAAAAATGTATGTTTTTTACTGTTCTATTAATATAAATAGAGAGACTATCTTTAGACTTTTCTGACTTGTTAATCTCTTAATGTTTGGTTTAGATATTTGGGAGTATGGAGCAGCTTTTTCAGATGTTTGATCAAATGCAGTTGTACTGACTAAACTGACAAACCTTTCTTCACTGATAGATACACTGTTGTTGTTATCAACGTTGAAGATTTTTTGATGTCCTAAATGTAATACAATAAAAAACCTATAAATATATATTATTCATTTGTGTGAATGAAACTATGAAGTCCATTATGAGTAAACTTCCTGGTTCTCTCAAAGTAGTTTAACCCACTAAGGATTTTAAGCAGCTCCCAAGTTCATAAAACTATCACTAATATTAATGGATATTATATACAACACAGGATGATATAAAACTAGTTTGTATAACAAATTATATTATAACATAAAGTATAGCAGGTTTTTTGACACCTCATACTTCATTGCCATTGTTTTGCAGTTTTCAATGGTTCTTCTTCTTTAACAAAATGAGTTAAAAATCTTTCTTGCAGTAATTGCACTGTTTGTAAAAATGACACTCAACTAAAATAAAAAAATTAAAGATAAAATAAAAACGTATACATAATTAAAAAAATTATAAATACACACCTACTTTTAGCAATCATAATTATGTTCCAGCTGCGAAAAACTATGAAAAATGGGCAAGACGATAAGGTACATGATATCAACTTTTTTTTCAAATTAACGAAAGACCTCCTCCATTGAAAAGAAACTTCAAAAGTGCAAAACGTAGTGCAAATTTTTGAGCTGTAGAGCTTTGACATGCATTTCTCCATGTGATATGAATCAATGTTTTACTACGAAGAGATACTTTGCTCACAGTAATTACTCAGGTGTTTAGCACATCAGTTATAGTAACACAACTCTCTTAAGATATATATGTAAGAGTTTCTCTGTAGCTAAGATTAAAGATAGTTGTTATACAAAATTAGACCGTTTGCTGATGAAAATTTTTTGAAATCTTGCTAAGTAATCACTACTCCGCAATTGCGGGAAGATTAAACATAAAGTATTTTTTTCTTCTCGGTTAGCAAAATATAGATTTTTTTATAAAGTAGTTTTGTAATTATCTAAAGTGCTCCTAAAAAGCTTTCAGAAAGTTTGAGCTACACATGAGGCTCATTTTATTACATCAACCAGTGTCTCAAAAACTTATAGAGCCACTGATTAGCTGAATTTGGTCATCAATGGTGGCTGTCCACCTAGCGTACCTCACTCTAAAACCAATGTAATGGTATAGAAAAAAAACCAGATGACTGAAAAACTCGCTCGGGATATCATCATCTGACAAATATGGGAAGCCTTTTGGTTACCTGTGATAGTTGAAAAAACTGAAGGAATTTTTCCTGCCATTTGGCAAAAAGCATGAGTCACAGATCAGATTATGACTACATGATTAGACCAGCCCGAATAGAAAAAATAAGTTGTCGAGTGCGCGTCAAAATTTAATAACGGCTTTCCGGTAGAACCAGAAGTGCTTGTCATAACGTAGGGTTACTAATACTAACGAATAAGAAAAATAAAAATGATAATAAAAACTATTAATAATAATAATAAACTAGAAATAAAATCAGGGTTATATATCACTTAAACATGATTAATTTAGCGCCTTCTTACCAAAATAGGTATCTTACTAACTCTGAAAGTTTTTCCTTTAAATTCACAATATTAGCAATACACAATGTTAGCAATTTGAGAAAATTTTCAAAACAGGTGTCAGGGATTACACAGACAATCTCGCTTGTCAACTATGAAAACTTGAATATTTTGGTCAGAGCTTCACAAAATAATTCTTTTGCACGATGTTGATTATGTGGTCACGGTTGCATTGACATTCAAGGTCAAGGTGTTGATGAGTGACTATTAGAGTTATAATAAATTGACTGAGCCAATGTATTAAGTAGTATTATTGAATGTAGTAAAAGCAAATATCTGCTTTTGTAATGCTACAACTAAGTGAGTTTCCTTCATGCAACGATTGCAAGGCGGACCTGTAAAACTGCCTGTCTCATAATCACAATTAACAACACACATGATTGGTCGTTTCACAGGTCTTCTTTATAAACTTTTCTAAACAAGAGCAGGTCATATTGATTATTTTAAAAGTATAAAAATAACGCTTTGCGCAATGTGATGCACTCGCACATTTTCTTTCAGCAAGAAGAAGGGTCTGAGCTCCAAGATGCTCCAACAACGAGTTAAACGTTTTACAGGTATATTTTTACGAAAGTTGATGTTTATAAAAATTTTGTATTTTACTTTAGATACCTATTTAGTTTTGTTAGCAGTTGCTTTGAAAGCTATGTATAATTACATCAAACAACAAAACTAATGTATGAATTGATAGTTATTAATGGTATGTAAATGAACTATTGCACCCATTAAATGAGTTTGTTCTCTAATTTCTGATTCAACTGTTTTTTTTTGGTTAGAGGCTGGTTCAGGCTATGTCGTCGTATGCTGGCCTTTTCCTTTGATCACTCATCTTCGATAATAGGAACCGGGAGCAGTTAGCATCAGTGAAGCATTGCAGATATCTGAAAATTTTTTGCATCTGTCAAACTTTACCAATATTTTGTCAATCTCTGATGACAGATTGGATAATGTAAACCATTTTGGCGCTAGTATTTCGCTTTCAAGGATAGCGTGAATTATTAATTTATGTTTGCGGTAGTCGCAAGGGTTTAGTATTTGATTTGAGCATGCAAAAACAAGACGGTTTTTTCCATGATAGATTGAAGAGAAAAATTGGAACACTGCGTCACAAACTATTTGATCATGCCAACGCTGATGGTTGTGTGATAATATGGACATTGTTATCATCAATGATCACCAAACTATTGCGGCATCAGTCTCGAGATACGGTGATATAGTGTGAATAAGCCATAAATTTGTTAGTTCATCAAACAGATTTTGAACTTTTGGCGTATTCCGTCATGATAAAACAGATTTTCTTTTATTTAGAATAATGGATTACATGAAAATAAATTTGAGGATATTGCGTAATACATGTATTTTTTTAAAGAGCCTCACTGCTACTACATGTAGCTTTTTCAGTTTACGCTTTTAGATTTTATGAAGAACAAATAGATTTCATTCTTTATAAATTTAATGAAGAGCAGCTAAATATTTGAAATAATGAATATACAAATAAATCGGTAAAGCTTATCAGATACATTTGAGCGACAGCTCAACCAGAGAAGTATGACTGTCAAATTTCTGATAATGTTTGGTATATACATGTAATGTGTATTGATCAACAAAAAACTTATTCATGTGATGGCAAGTTTTACCAAAATCACATGTCTGAGCTTGACCAATATAAAGAGTCATAAAAAGTGTGCAAATTATGTACATTTAAAGTTTAATGTACCAAGAAATAGTGAAATAATTTGCAGTTTGAACAAAATCTACAATATTGTATAACAAGGCATCATAAATGTACTCTGATAAGTGTTAAAATAGTGCAATGTGTAGGAACTTGTGCGCATAGAGAATAGCTCGCCAACTCTCTACACTTTTTGTAAGCTTCTGTTTCATGACTAGTGGAGTTGCTGTGAATTTTAAGTAAAGTAAAGTAATAACAAAAGATGGGACTTATGACTAATATTTTTATGATTAATTGTCAGTCTAGCTAACTAGGATCTATATCTTTTATTAGATAATTTATTTAGAGTAAACCGGAAAATTTCTTAAGCAACATTAGAAGGTTTTTAGCTAAAGAGGCTTAGCTTGCATTTTGCTAAGTAAAGGCTTTTTTGACACAAGAGATGTTTACTCGGAAACAAATTTATTAAACAGACGTCGCAGCACAAACCAGTTAAATAATATTTAACTGGTTGCAGACGCAAACAGATATTATCTGTTTGCGTCTGCAAAAGTGATAATGGCGTAAAGTATTGATTATTTTTATGAGAGTTTTTTAATTATCTAAAAGTTGTACTAGATAAAGATTTAAAAGATAAACCACTCTGTCTGATAAGCATTTGGTTTGTGACACTTGGTGTGATAGGGTGGAGCTAAATGTAAATATCTGAGGAAGCCGCTCAAAATTTTAAACAGCTTTGAAGTTCATAAAACTATCACTAATATTAATGATATTATATACAACACAGGATGATATAAAACTATTTTGTATAACAAATTATATTATAACATAAAGTATACCAGGTTTTTTGACACCTCATACTTGATTGCAATTATTTTTTCAGTTTTCAATGGTTCTTCTATAGGGCAGCTTTTTAAGAAGTTCTGATCAAATGCAGTTGCACTGGCTGAACTGACAAATTTACTGATCGATACACTGTTGTTTTTATCAAGGGTGAAGATCTTTTTGATGTCCTAAATGTAATACAATAAAAAACCTATAAATATATCTTATTCATTTGTGTAAATAAAACTATAAAGTCCATTATGAGTAAATTTCCTGGTTCTTTCAAAGTAGTTTTGTTTTGGTTTAGTTTAACAAAGTTTAGAGAATTATTGCTACTGCGTGCATATTAAAAAATTATGCTGCAAAAGCAAAATAGAAAGAAATTGTTAAGCAGCAGTAGGTTTAGAACTTCTTCCTTTTCAATTATTGTTTTCATGTTAGTAAGGTTTTACCTCTAAAATTTTCAGTTTTTCCTAAATCAATAATAGAACGCTGATATTTCTCTACTTTTTAGTTTTATCTTAAAAGGAAAATTATCTACACAAACATCTTCAAATACAAGTTCAGACCTTATGCAGTGTAAATTGAAAGCAGTCAACCAACTTTAGTACTACGGGGCTCAGGATACGCTAGCTGTAACATTTTGATATCAAAAAACGAATACTTTTAGCAGTAATTTGAGTATGTGCATTTCTGGTAACACCTATAAATTCTATAGACAATGCATAGACATGCATAGTCATTCATGATCACACCGGTGTTTGATCAAACATGAGAACTCTGTCAGAAATTGTGTCAAATTGTCACCTTAATGAGAGAAACTATGCTTTTGGTATACATGACATTTAAAAATGTTTTCAATGAAATATTCAAAAATTTGGTACAAGATGTAAAACAACCAAAAACCCTTTTACTCATACAATAGTATTTCTCAGATAGAGTCATCATTTTTCTCTGGTATGCAAAAACTGCATGAGAGGCTCTATTTTTGTGCGAGTGCAACAGCAACACTCCAGTAGCTCAAATCTTCACTCAGAGAAAAATTCTAAATTATGGCTCAAAGACTCGAAAACTAAAAATCTTAGAAAACCAATTAAACATCTGTTTGTTTCTGCCCAAGTCATAACAGTGTAAAGTATTGATTATTCTAATGAGAGTTTTGTAATTATCTAATAGTTGTGCTAGACAAAGCTTTAAAAGATAATCCACTCTGTCTGATAAGCGTTTGGTGTGTAACACTCGATGAGAAGAGGTTAATGAATCGAAAGATCTGAGGAACCCACTCAGAAACTTCAACAGCTTCAGTGTTCATAAAACTATCAGCAGTACTATTGATATAATATACACTGTAAAATAATTTAATATATGTAATTATATAGCCTAAAATTTCATATAGCCTAAATTCATTACTGTTTATGGTAGTCGCAGGGGCTTAGTATCTGATTTGAACATGCAAAACAAAACGTTTTTTTTCATGAAAGGATGAAAGGAAAAAGTGTATAAATTATATACATATAAAGTTTAATGCACCAAGAAATGGTGGAAAAATTTTCAGTTTGAACAAAATCCACAATACTACATAACAAGGCATAATTGTACTCTGATAAGTGTTAAAATAGTGCAATGCGTAGGAGCGGGTGCGCATAAAGAATAGATCGCCAAATCTCTACACTTTTTTGCAAGCTTTTAATTCATTACTGGTGGAGTTGCTGTGAATTTTAAGTAAATTATAACAAAATATGAGACTTGTAAATACTATTTTTATGGTTGAGGGCCAGTCTAACTAAATATGAGTTTTTTCTTTCCTTAGGTAGTTTATTTAGAGTAAACAGGAAAACTTTTTAAGCAACATTTGAAGGTTTTTAGCTAAAGCGGTCTAGCTTGTATTTAGCTAAGTAAATGCTTGTTTGACACCATATATGATTACTGGTAAACCATATCATTAAAAAGACATCAGATCTAAAACCGTTTACATATTTGTATTTGTGTGCAAAAGTGATAACAGTGTAAAGTATTGATTATTTTTATGAGAGTTTTGTAATTATCTAATAGTTGTGCTAGACAAAGCTTTAAAAGATAATCCACTCTGTCTGATAAGCGTTTGGTGTGTAACACTCGATGAGAAGAGGTTAATGAATCGAAAGATCTGAGGAACCCACTCAGAAACTTCAACAGCTTCAGTGTTCATAAAACTATCAGCAGTACTATTGATATAATATACACTGTAAAATAATTTAATATATGTAATTATATAGCCTAAAATTTCATATAGCCTAAATTCATTACTGTTTATGGTAGTCGCAGGGGCTTAGTATCTGATTTGAACATGCAAAACAAAACGTTTTTTTTTCATGAAAGGATGAAAGGAAAAAGTGTATAAATTATATACATATAAAGTTTAATGCACCAAGAAATGGTGGAAAAATTTTCAGTTTGAACAAAATCCACAATACTACATAACAAGGCATAATTGTACTCTGATAAGTGTTAAAATAGTGCAATGCGTAGGAGCGGGTGCGCATAAAGAATAGATCGCCAAATCTCTACACTTTTTTGCAAGCTTTTAATTCATTACTGGTGGAGTTGCTGTGAATTTTAAGTAAATTATAACAAAATATGAGACTTGTAAATACTATTTTTATGGTTGAGGGCCAGTCTAACTAAATATGAGTTTTTTCTTTCCTTAGGTAGTTTATTTAGAGTAAACAGGAAAACTTTTTAAGCAACATTTGAAGGTTTTTAGCTAAAGCGGTCTAGCTTGTATTTAGCTAAGTAAATGCTTGTTTGACACCATATATGATTACTGGTAAACCATATCATTAAAAAGACATCAGATCTAAAACCGTTTACATATTTGTATTTGTGTGCAAAAGTGATAACAGTGTAAAGTATTGATTATTTTTATGAGAGTTTTGTAATTATCTAATAGTTGTGCTAGACAAAGCTTTAGAAGATAAACCACTCTGTCTGATAAGCATTTGGTTTGTGACACTCAATGTGATGAGGTTGGGCTGAATCTAAAGATTTGAGGAACCCGCTCAAAACTTTAAACAGCTCCAAAGTTCATAAAACTATTACTAAAATTAATGATATAATGTACAACACAGGATGATATAAAACTATTTCGTAAAAACTAATTATATGATAGCATTATTTATACCAGGTTTTCTGACATCTCATACTTTATTGCAATTCTTTTTTTAGTTTTCAATGGTTCTTCATCTTTAAGAAAATGAGTTAAAAATCACTCTTGCAAAAAAAGTTATAGAAAAAATAAAAACACACACATAATTGATAAAAGTATTACTACAGACCAACATTTAGCATTCACGATTATGTTCCAGCTACGACAAACTATAAAAAATAAGAAAGACGGTCAAGTACATGATGATAACTTCTTCTCAAAAAATTCAAAAAAGATAATTCTCAAGTGAAAAGACTTGGTACACATTTTTGAGATGTAGGGTTTTGACATGCAGTTCTCCATGTGGTATGAATAAATGTTTTACTACGAAGAGAAACTTTGCTCACAGTAATTACTCAGCTTTCTAACGCATCAGTTGTAGTAAGGCAACTCTCTTACTATCTATTGTAAGAGTTTCTCTGTAGCTAAGATTAAAGATAGTTGTTATACATCATTAGACCGTTTGTTGATGAAAAGTTTTTAAAATCTTGCTAAGTAATCACTATTCCGCCATTGTGGGAAGATTAAACATAAGTATTTTTTTATCTCAGTTAGTAAAATATCAATTTTGTATGAAGTATTTATACATAAGTATATAAAAATGTAGGATTTTTACTGTTCTATTAATAAAAATAGAGAGACTATCTTTAGACTTTTCTGACTTGGTAATCTCTTAATGTTTGGTTTAGATATTTGGGAGTATGGAGCAGCTTTTTCAGATGTTTGATCAAATGCAGTTGTACTGACTAAACTGACAAACCTTTCTTCACTGATAGATACACTGTTGTTGTTATCAAGGTTGAAGATTTTTTGATTTCCTAAATGTAATACAATAAAAAACCTATAAATATATATTATTCATTTGTGTGAATGAAACTATGAAGTCCATTATGAGTAAACTTCCTGGTTCTCTCAAAGTAGTTTAACCCACTAAGAACTTTAAGCAGCTCCAAAGTTCATAAAACTATCACTAATATTAATGATATTATATACAACACAGGATGATATAAAACTAGTTTGTATAACAAATTATATTATAACATAAAGTATAGCAGGTTTTTTGACACCTCATACTTCATTGCCATTGTTTTGCAGTTTTCAATGGTTCTTTTTCTTTAACAAAATGAGTTAAAAATCTTTCTTGCAGTAATTGCACTGTTTGTAAAAATGACACTCAACTAAAATAAAAAAATTAAAGATAAAATAAAAACGTATACATAATTGAAAAAATTATAACTACACACCTACTTTTAGCAATCATAATTATGTTCCAGCTGCGAAAACAATGAAAAATGGGCAAGACGATAAGGTACATGATATCAACTTTTTTTCAAATTAACGAAAGAGCTCCTCCATTGAAAAGAAACTTCAAAAGTGAAAAACGTAGTGCAAATTTTTGAGCTGTAGAGCTTTGACATGCATTTCTTCATGTGATATAAATCAATGTTTTACTACGAAGAGATACTTTGCTCACAGTAATTACTCAGGTGTTTAGCACATCAGTTATAGTAACACAACTCTCTTAAGATATATATGTAAGAGTTTCTCTGTAGCTAAGATAAAAAATAGTTGTTATACAAAATTAGACCGTTTGCTGATGAAAAGTTTTTGAAATCTTGCTAAGTAATCACTACTCCGCAATTGCGGGAAGATTAAACATAAAGTATTTTTTTCATCTCGGTTAGCAAAATATAGATTTTTTTATAAAGTATTTTTGTAATTATCTAAAGTGCTCCTAAAAAAGCTTCCAGAAAGTTTGAGCTACACATGAGGCTCATTTTATTTGATATGTGTTACCTCAAAGCCAGGAGTGTTTTCTAAATGTATGATTTTTACTGTTCATATTAATATATATAGGTAAACTATCTTTAGACTTTCCTGACTTGTTTTTCTCTAACTGTTTGTTGCAGTATTTAGGAGTATGGGACAGCTTTTTCAGAAGTTTTGATCAAATGCAGTTGTACTGGCTGAACTGACAAACTTTATTGATAGATACACTGTTGTTGTTGTAGTTGTAGTTGTTGTTGTTGTTATCAAGGTTGAAGATCTTTTTGATGTCCTAAATGTAGTACAATAACAAACCTATAAATATATCTTATTCACTTGTGTGAATGAAACTATAAAGTCCATTATGAGTAAATTTCCTGGTTCTTTCAAAGTAGTTTTGTTTTGGTTTAGTTTTACAAAGTTTAGAGAATTATTGCTACTGTGTGAATATTAGAAAATTATGCTGCAAAAGCAAAATAGAAAGAAATTTTTAAGCAGCAGTAGGTTTAGAACTTCTTCCTTTTCAATTAATTTTTTCATGTTAGTAAGGTTTTACCTCTAAAATTTTCAGTTTTACCTAAATCGATAATAGAACGCTGATATTTCCCTACTTTTTGGTTTTATCATAAAAGGAAAATTATCTGCAAAAACTTCTTCAAATACAAGTTCAGACCTTATGCAATATAAATTGAAAGCAGTCAACCAACTTTAGTACTATGGGGCTCGGGATACGCTAGCCATAACATTTTGATATCAAAGAACTTTTAGCAGCAATTTGAGTATGTGCATTTTTGGTATCACCTATAAATTCTATAGACAAAGCATAGATATGCATAGACATTCATGATCACACCAGTGTTTGATCAAACATGAGAACTCTGTCAGAAATTGTGTCAAATTGTCAGCTTAATAAGAGAAACTATGCTTCTGGTATACATGACGTTTAAACATGTATTCATTGAAACATTCAAAAATTTGGGACAAGATGTAAAGCAACCAAAAACCCTTTTACTCATAAAATAGTATTTTTCAGATAGAGTCATCATTTTTCTCTGGTATGCAAAAGCTGCATGAGATGCTCTATTTTTGTGCGAGTGCAACATCAATACTCCAGTAACTCAAATCTTCACTCAGGGAAAAATTCTAAATTATGGCTCAAAGACTTGAAAATTAAAAATCTTAGAAAACTAATTAAACATCTGTTTGCTTCTGCCCAAGTCATAACAGGGTAAAGTATTGATTATTCTAATGATAGTTTTGTAATTATCCAATAGTTGTGCTAGACAAAGCTTTAGAAGATAAACCACTCTGTCTGATAAGCGTTTGGCGTGTAACACTCGATGAGAGGAGGTTAATGAATCGAAAGATCTGAGGAACCCACTCAGAAACTTCAACAGCTTCAGTGTTCCTGAAACTATCAGCAGCACTATTGATATAGTATACACTGTAAAATAATTTAATATATGTAATTATATAGCCTAAAATTTCATATAGCCTAAATTCATTACTGTTTATGGTAGTCGCAAAGGCTTAGTATCTGATTTGAACATGCAAAACAAAAAGGTTTTTTTTCATGAAAGATTGAAAGGAAAAAGTGTATAAATTACATACATATAAAGTTTAATGCACCAAGAAATGGTGGGAAAATTTTCAGTTTGAACAAAATCCACAATACTACATAACAAGGCATCATAAATGTACTCTGATAAGTGTTAAAATAGTGCAATGCGTAGGAACGGGTGCACATAAAGAATAGCTCGCCAAATCTCTACACTTTTTTGCAAGCTTTTAATTCATTACTGGTGGAGTTGCTGTGAATTTTAAGTAAAGTAATAACAAAATATGAGACTTTTAAATACTATTTTTATGGTTGAGGGCCAGTCTAACTAAATATGAGTTTTTTCTTTCCTTAGGTAGTTTATTTAGAGTAAACAGGAAAACTTCTTAAGCAACATTTGAAGGTTTTTAGCTAAAGCGGTCTAGCTTGTATTTTGCTAAGTAAATGCTTGTTTGACACCATATATGATTACTGGTAAACCATATCATTGAAAAGACATCAGATCTAAAGCCGTTTACATATTTGTATTTGTGTGCAAAAGTGATAACAGTGTAAAGTATTGATTATTTTTATGAGAGTTTTGTAATTATCTAATAGCTGTGCTAGACAAAGCTTTAGAAGATAAACCACTCTGTCTGATAAGAATTTGGTTTGTGACACTCGATGTGATGAGGTTGGGCTGAATCTAAAGATTTGAGGAACCCGCTCAAAACTTTAAACAGCTCCAAAGTTCATAAAACTATTACTAAAATTAATGATATAATATACAACACAGGATGATATAAAACTATTTCGTAAAAACAAATTATATGATAGCATTATTTATACCAGGTTTTCTGACATCTCATACTTTATTGCAATTCTTTTTTTAGTTTTCAATGGTTCTTCATCTTTAAGAAAATGAGTTAAAAATCACTCTTGCAAAAAAAGTTTTAGAAAAAAATAAAAACACACACATAATTGATAAAAGTATTACTACAGACCAACATTTAGCAATCACGATTATGTTCCAGCTACGACAAACTATAAAAAATAGGCAAGACAATCAAGTACATGATGATAACTTCTTCTCAAAAAAATTCAAAAAAGATAATTCTCAAGTGAAAAGACTTGGTACACATTTTTGAGATGTAGGGTTTTGACACGCAGTTCTCCATGTGGTATGAATAAATGTTTTACTACGAAGAGATACTTTGCTCACAGTAATTACTCAGCTTTCTAACGCATCATTTGTAGTAAGGCAACGCTCTTACTATCTATTGTAAGAGTTTCTTTGTAGCTAAGATTAAAGATAGTTGTTATACAACATTAGACCGTTTGTTGATGAAAAGTTTTTAAATATTGCTAAGTAATCACTATTCCGCCATTGCGGGAAGATTAAACAAAAGTATTTTTTTATCTCAGTTAGTAAAATATCAATTTTGTATGAAGTATTTATATATAAGTATATAAACATGTATGTTTTTTACTGTTCTATTAATATACATGTAAATAGAGAGACTATCTTTAGACTTTTCTGACTTGGTAATCTCTTAATGTTTGGTTTAGATATTTGGGAGTATGGAGCAGCTTTTTCAGATGTTTGAACAAATGCAGTTGTACTGACTAAACTGACAAACCTTTCTTCACTGATAGATACACTGTTGTTGTTATCAAGGTTGAAGATTTTTTGATGTCCTAAATGTAATACAATAAAAAACCTATAAATATATATTATTCATTTGTGTGAATGAAACTATGAAGTCCATTATGAGTAAACTTCCTGGTTCTCTCAAAGTAGTTTAACCCACTAAGAATTTTAAGCAGCTCCCAAGTTCATAAAACTATCACTAATATTAATGATATTATATACAACACAGGATGATATAAAACTAGTTTGTATAACAAATTATATTATAACATAAAGTATAGCAGGTTTTTTGACACCCCATACTTCATTGCCATTGTTTTGCAGTTTTCAATGGTTCTTCTTCTTTAACAAAATGTGTTAAAAATCTTTCTTGCAGTAATTGCACTGTTTGTAAAAATGACACTCAACTAAAATAAAAAAATTAAAGATAAAAAATTAAAGATAAAATAAAAACGTATACATAATTGAAAAAATTATAACTACACACCTACCTTTAGCAATCATAATTGTGTTCCAGCTGCGAAAAACTATGAAAAATGGGCAAGACGATAAGGTACATGATATCAACTTTTTTTCAAATTAACGAAAGAGCTCCTCCATTGAAAAGAAACTTCAAAAGTGAAAAACGTAGTGCAAATTTTTGAGCTGTAGAGCTTTGACATGCATTTCTCCATGTGGTATGAATCAATGTTTTACTACGAAGAGATACTTTGCTCACAGTAATTACTCAGGTTTTTAGCACATCAGTTATAGTAACACAACTCTCTTAAGATATATATGTAAGAGTCTCTCTGTAGCTAAGATTAAAAACAGTTGTTTTACAACATTAGAGAGTCTGCTGATGAAAGGTTATTAAAATCTTGCTAAGTAATCACTATTCCGCAATTGCAGGAAAATTAAACATAAGTATTTTTTTCATCTCTGTTAGCAAAATATAGATTTTTTTTATAAAGTATTTTGTAATTATCTAAAGTGCTACTAAATAAGCTTTCAGGAAGTTTGAGCTACACATGATGCTCATTTCTATTTGATACGTGTTACCTCAAAGCCAGGAGTGTTATAAAAATGTATGATTTTTACTGTTCACATTAATATATATATATAGTGGAACTATCTTTAGACTTTCCCGACTTGTTAATCTCTTAATGTTTGGTTTAGGTATTTCATATTTTCTTGAATCGATAATAGAACTTTGATACTTTCCTTTTCTTTAGTTTTATCATAAAAACAAAATTGTTTAAACATGGCAAACTACAAGTTCAAACCTTATACATTATAAACTCAAAGCAATCAACCAACTTTAGCTCTATGGGGCTCAGGAAACGCTAGCCGTGACATTTTAATATCAAAGAAGGAATACTTTTTGCATTAATTTTAGTATCTATAATTCTGGCATTCCCTATAAATCCTATAAAAAATATATTTGGCCACTTCAATGACGCTCCAGCGATATTTTCGCTAGCCAAAACTTATGATCACACCAGTGTTTGATCAAACATGAGAACTCGGTCAGAAATTTTGTCAAATTGTTACTTGAATAGGTTGGCTCCATGCTTCTGGTATACATAACATCTAAAATATTTTCATTAAAATATTCAAAAATTTGGAACAAGATGTAAAACAACCAAAAACTCTTTTATTCATACAATAGTATTTCTCAGATAGAGTCATCACATTTCTCTGACATGCAAAGACTGCATGAGATGCTCGTTTTTTTTTCAGAGAGTACAACAGCAACACTCCAGTAACTCAAATCTTCATTCAGAAGATAATTTTAAATTATGGCTCGAAAACTTAAAAATTAAAAAACTTAACTGGCATAAACTGGCCAGTCAAGTTTTTTAATTGTTTTAATTAAATTTTTAAAGGATTTCAGCAGTTTGTAAACTCCAGCTTTTTTTGTAATTTTTTAGTATGCTCACAACTAACTGCAGCACCGTCGTTAACTTATTGTATGTAGCAGCTTGCAAATTGGAAAAAACACATGTTCGGTCACCAGAGATGAATTCTAGGTATCCAATGTAATAACCATTCATCACAGCACAAACCAATTAAATGTCTGTTTGCTTCTGCCCAAGTCATAAAAAGGTAAAGCATTGATTATTTTTATGAGAGTTTTGTAATTATCTAAAAGTTGGGCTAGACAAAGATTTAAAAAATAAAGCTCTCTGTCTGATGAGCATTTGGTTTGTGACACTCGAAGTGATGAGGTGGGGTTAAATCTAAAAACCTGAGGTCAAAATGAAAACTGTCTATACATACATTTTTAACTACAAGTTCACGCCTTATGCATTAAATTCGAAGCAATCCACTAACTTTAGCATGGAAAGGCTTGAGAAACGCTAGTCATTTTGAAATTTTGGTATAAAAAATAATTTTCTTTTTGAAGAAATGGGAATTTTTTTGTTTCCTTCATCTCTTGTAGATCTTCCAGTAAATACATTTGACCAGTTTAGTGATGCTCAATGCTTTCCCTTACCCAAATTTATGAAAACACCAATGATCGATGAAATGCGAGAACTCTGTCAGAATATTATGTCAACTTGTCCTTTGACTAGCAGGCTGTATGTTTCAACTATTGCAATGATGCACAGCTTGTGTAATATCTAAAAGGTGTTTTTCATTGAGATATCGCTAGCTCTGGACAAGATATAAAACAACCAACAACTCTTTTCGTCACACAAAAGCTTTGCTCAGATCGAGCCTCCCCATTTCTGTAATACGCTAAGACTGCATCAGATGCCTTATTTTTTAAGAGTATAAAAAACCAGCAACTTAGTCAATAATGTCTGCAAGCAGGAAAATATTCCAACTTGCGGCTATAACACATTGTAATCAAAAAGCTTAACAGGTATGAATCAAACTTCTACAAGCTTTTAGTAGTTTGTAAACTCCAGTTTTTTGTGTTAAATTATTAGCATTTGCACAGCTGCAGCACAGTTGTTGATATATTGTCTGCAGAAGCCTGCAAGTTTTAAAAAGGCGTGAGTTTTTACACAAATATGTTAGGAAGCCAAGTCCGAACAAGTGGTATTATTTCTTTATCAGTTGTCTTTTCTCGCTCAGTGTTGGCATGATTGAAGTAATTATAGAGTGTTACCATCTTAGTCTCCTCCATATTCCTTGGGTATTGGTGATGTGTCTGTCAATTTCAACACTGATAACAATAGTGTATTTAAACAACAACAAAATTTATCCAAAGAAATCTCTGTAAAGTTTATTTAGCAATCCTTAGAAATTATTTTGATGGACGGTGAGAAAATCGACAAAACTTTTTACCACAATCTTCTCTTTTGGATAAAAAGACTCAGAAGCTCGCTAGCTTCCAGACTTAGCGAAAACTGTTAACAACTCTTTAGATAGTTATTGAGTAAAGGAAAATACAAACTTGCTTACAGACACCTCTAAGATTTCATCAGTTCCAGGAAAAGAAAAAGCATTCTAAACAGACGGTTTGTTTAATAATCTGTGCTCTAAACTCGATCATCAGTTCAGTACTTCGCTCATTTTTATTATTTTTGTTGAACTCCACACATGTTTCTCCAGCTCTTGAATGTTCCTCATTTTCTAACCCACTGCTTGCTCGCTCTCTGTCCTACGTCATCTAGCTTGCTGTTTGACTGTTTTGGCAATAGTTACCAATTAAATTTTACAACAAAGGAGGAAAATAATATGAGTGTTCAGCATTATACATTCTGCTGAGCTGAATGTATCTTTTTAAACACGAGCTTATTGTCCTAGTTAAATATTCTCAAGTATGCTGCATTGAGCAAAGGTTTTAGCTAGCAGGTGTTGCATAACTTTACTCAAAGTCATATCTTTAGTATCGACGTCAGCTTTTTTTTCTCCAATGTTAACATATTTACCAAAATTGAAAATATACTGCCTCGCAACACTTCAAAAAATAATCCTGAAGATTTTACTGTACCAAAGTGCTTATAGAATTAGAAGGATATGTCGCCAGCTATATAGACTATACCTTTAACAAAAGTTTGACATCTGAAACCGTTTTGGGCGCCACAAACTGATCAACTTCTGGAGTAGCCTGTATGGTGAGAATCTCGTTTTGAGCAGTAATATCAACAGTCTTACCAGGTTCTGATTCTGCACCACTTTTGCTGATAAGTTTGCAAAAGGTGGCCTTAAACTGAGTAATAGTAGGATTATTATTACAACCACCTAGACAAAAGCATCAATTACATAAAATCAACAAAAATTAATGTCTTCTTATTCACATAAAACATAGTACCCTTAAAATACAACAATTACAGCTATGATCATGACTACAGCATAAAACTGCAGGACAATATGGACATATTTGTATATGTAACAAGGAACCTTAAACAATTATAAAAATATGGAGTTTTGATGGACAACTAATTACAAATTGGCAAAGAGTTTTCTAAAAATGAAGTGTTTAGCTTTAAGCACTATGCTTGAATAGTAACTATTTTTCAGGTGAAATCACTTTGCTTGCAGGACATTCGTAAAACCTAAAGAATCTAGAAACTGTTTTCAAAAACTTATAAAGCTAAAAGCTTAGGAGAACTGCAAAAAGTTTGCACAATAAACTTTGTTCAATACAAAATAAAGATTATTTGTATGCCTTATAAAGTGTATACTGCTTTGTTTCGACGTAATAAATTTGTTCAAGCAAGTTACTTTTTCAGTAAATCAGTTCTAGCCTTACTGTGATTGCACTAAGCTTTGACCAAAAAACCTCGCCTAGGTTAAACATGTTTAATCCAAACAAAATTACAAAAACCATAAAACAGTATTACCGTTGCATGAATTTTAACCAACAAGCTGATGTTTCATTTACAAAAATGATAAAATGCGCAAAACATTAAAGTACGGAGTAAAATTCTTTCTAAAAATATCAATAAGCAAGAGCCATGGGGAAAATATTCTGGTGCCAAAAAATTGAAACAAACTTAAGAGCTGTTAAAGCTTTGCCATGCAGTTCTCCAAGTAATATAAATTAATGTGCTACTAAAAATTGATATATTCAGTCACAGTAATTACTGTGGTTTTCTCAATACATCTCAAGTGGTAAGAGCAGTCTCTAAAGATCTATTTGTAAGAGTTTCTTGGTAGCTACAATTAAAAATAGTTGTTTTACAACACGGAAGATTCTACTGATAAAATCTTTTTGAAATATTGCTAAGTAGTCACCACTCCACAACTATTAGAAGATTAAACATTATACCTTTCATCATCTCAGTTAGCAAAATATAGATTTTTATAAAATATTTTTATAATTATGCAAAGTGCTTTTAAATTAATACTTGATGGGTAAGAGTTTAATTTGATGTTCCTGTTACTCAGTCTATCATGCAAAGTATCATGCAAGCTTATGATTTTCAGTTTTTAACATACGTATCATAATTCTCTTTCTTTTAATTGTATTTTTTAACCATTGGAAAACTTGTAGCAGACTGGCCAGACGTTATGATAAAGCATAGGTAAAACTAGTTGAAAACCATCTAACTTTACTTGTCAGCACTATCTAGTTAGTTGATGGATGCATTAAAAAAATTAGTAAAAATAAAGAACTTTTAAAAATACCAAATATCACTATGGTGAAAGGCTTATCTGTCACATGAATGATACAATGGAATCCCATTTTTGCAATTTTTTGACGTGATCAAAGTTAGCTTTGGTGTGATTACAAAATCTAGAGCATGAAAACCTTTGTCACAAGTTGAGAAAGCTATTTCTACTATAGAAAGCCATTTTAAGGAATATTAGATTCCAATTCTTTTCATTTTTTTAATATTACTTTTTAAATATTTTAGTAATAATTCACAGCCAAAGTTGTTGATTTTAAAAAACTGTCAAAACCAATTTTAATCATTTCTTCACCTCATTGCATCATGAAAAGAAAGTTATTTTTGCCTGTATTGTTAACTTCAAGTTAAAGTTTTATGCAAAAGATTTGAACTAATCAGAAGAAGTTTGCACAGGGCAGCTTAAGAAACGTTAGTTATTGCAACATTTAGTTATCAAAGAAATAATCTTCTATTTGCAGTGATGGGAATACTCATGTTACTGATATCGTCTGTAAATCCTCAAGTAAATACATATGTACATCTCAGTGAAGCTCCAACAACCTTTTCTCTTACCGCACTTCTTGACCAGACTTCTAGCAAGATTCAGTGTGCTGCAAATGCACCCTTTCAAAAGGTTGCATTGGCTTTGCATATGAAATTGAGGAGAAGATGTGTACATTGTTTAGCGGCATGGAGGTCAACCCAGATCAGAGAGTTGCAGTTAATACGGAACAGCTTTTTCTGCTGGAACTAGATAGACTTTTAGCAAGAGGTAAATGCATACTGTTGATCCTTTTAACATTAAGCATCAGAGGAACATGGTTTTTAGTTTTATTAGGTATTTGCAAGTAATGTTTTGGTTATTTTTTTACAATTTCACATACCTTTGCAATGAGGTTTAAAATTACGACCATCTAGTTGTCAAAAATATTACAGAACATTTTTTCAATAATAAGAAATTATGGGTTGTGTAGGAAACATGCATGAGAAAAATATATTCTACATTATTGCACTGGATTCAAGTTTAGAATGAAACATCAGGTGTAGAAAAAAATCTGTTTGAGCTTACCAAGTTAAAAATGTTTAGCTTAAAAATTTCCACTTTTTCATAAACGTGTGACAGAATAAAGGCTGCTCGGTCATTTTTTGTTTTATATCTTTTTTGGTAGCTAAAATCATAGAAAAAAGGTATATGAATGCCGAGTTCACCATTATATAAACTATTACTTTTTGCACTGTAGAATGAAAATTATCTGAGAAAAACTTGGATGGTTTAACAATGATACAAAATTCATTGTAAATATTTTTTAGCATCATTGCTTTTACAACCGTTCCTTAAAAAACTCTCTAAATTTACTATAGTATCATATTCAGCAATTTTCTATTTTTGTGAACACAGAACTGATTTTAAAATATCATAAAACTAAGAGTCTTCAAGGACTGGCAGCATACTAATAATCTATGAATGATATAATTTAATCAATTTTATCTTGCTAAGTTAGTTTTAGATGTGTAGACACTGAAACTTGCATGAGCTATAAAGATCAACTTTTCAGGTAAACCTGTCACTGATTCCAATAACCAATGTAGCCTTAAGGTAGTTTCCAAATGTATACGATTTTTTAAAACCTATTTAGTGAATTTTTACCTCGGTTTTAGCACCATAAAATTAAAGACTATACAAGTGTAGCGTATTAGTCCTCTAGTCTCAAACTCATAGCTAATCATTGTACCTCTTTTTTTATAGGCAGACCAGTGGTTATGTCTTCAGTCTTGGGCCCTAAATATAAAGGAAGGCGTGCTGTAGATGGAGTTTATGAACCGCCTTCATTTGACCTTGAGCAACAGTCTATTGCTCATACACAGAGTGAAATGAATCCTTGGCTACGAGTTGATTTGGAGAAGAGATGCATTGTTATATCAACTAGAATTCTGAACAGAGGAGGGTGGAATTTTTTACTCTATCATTCTACTAGGTAGATTTAACTTGATCTGAAAATTTTACTTATGTTAGCTCAGCATCTTTCTGTAAATTCTGAGGCCTAATTTTGGTAAGAATCTTATGTTTAAAGTAAGTTTTTTCTAATACACTGATTTTATCAAGAGGATAATTCATTAAACTTGAAATAGACAACATAAAATAACTTGAAAAAAAATCTCTTGTTTACTAACTTTTAAAGCTCTATAGATAGAGAAAAATTTTTTGATTTTGATATTAAACATTATAACAATTTAAAAATGTGCTATTCATGATCTTCCAAATAAACTTGTTATGATACTTACCTTAGCAGCTAAGGTAGACTGTTTTTAATATCCAATGCATATGCAATGAATAAATTGCACATCTCTCATAACTCAGCATAAGTGTCTGCAGAGAAGTGGTTTTATAAAAAATATCGCAAAAAAATTGCTAACATGTTTACTGAAATGACTGACATGACAATTTAAGAATCTTTCATTAACATCTACTTTTTGCAGTTTAAATTTTGGAATACATCTGAAGCAAATCAAATATTGCTTTTCTGACCAAACTGGTGCTATCAGTACCAATATTTGTGAAATATATGTGTAAATTATTTATTGGTATCTAATTATTGGAAGATTTATTGATAGCAAAATCAATTTTGTAAATTGCTCAAATTCTGCATTACTTTATCAAAGAAGTTAGGTAAAGGAATTATGAAAATGTTAGTTGTCACCTATTAATTCTATTACAGGTTCACGAGACGCTATCTGGCAAAGGGCAGTTGATGTAATGATCATGGCTTCGACATCTCAAAACAACCTGTTTTTCCCTAGTAGCCCTGATACTTTGTGTGGAAAGCACAGTGGCTACCTTAACCAGCATTACACCACAATTACTTGTCACTATCCAATGGTGGCTCAGTTTGTTCAGATGCAACTCGGAGTTAACGGATTTTTGAATATCTATGAATTTGAAGTACATGGATACCCAGACGTTGCTATGTATTAGTCAGCCTGTTGTAGTAATTACTTCAAGGTTTGATTAATCTAAATGTATGCTTGTTAAAAAAATCTAAAGTTTCATAAAAGTGAGCCACTCAATAGGTCAAATGTTTGTTTGCTCTAAAAAGGATTTCAGAGACTTTGTAACATAAACTAAAACACCGCATATTTTGTTGATACCTTTAGAAACACTACCAATCACACCTTTTTTTGAATATTTCAAACGATCAGACCAATTTCACTTTGGTTTATTTCGCTAAACCTCCTGAGGAAGAGTGGTTTATTTGTTGTCGTCAATTAATTACTTTTGTTGATATGCGTATAGATTCAACTAAACCTTTGAGAACCGAAATTGGTGTGACCATCCCAACTTTTTATTGTTCTACTGAAAATAATTAATTTGGAATTGTGAAGTCATTTATAATTTATATTGAAATTTTTGTAAGCTTGGCAAGTTTCTCAAATGACCCAGATTTTCCAGCAGGCTTGCTAAATAATCACATGTTTTATAAGCATTGAATTAATTAAGAGTTTTTTCCGAGCTCAGCTAGTATTTAGCATTTTGAGAAAGTGTTGAAATTGACTTTTAAAACTACCAAGTACACATTTGTTGTAAAAGCGGAGAATATTGTAGCTAAAATGGTTTTTGATATTGTTGATATCAAGTTACTTCAGACTCCTAGATCAGATAAAACATCAAGTTTTTGGTATTTTAATCAGCTACAAAGGCAATTTTACTATAAATATCTGTCATACAGAGTTTTACAGTTCGTGCTGTGAAGAATCCTGTAAAAAATCTAAGCTCTGAAGTGAAAAGCAGTGTTGATTCAGCAGCAGAATTACTTGTGCTAGGTTAGTACTGTAAAATTGCTTTTTAGATATGTGAATATAATATCCGGCTGTAAAAGCTAAGCATTAAACAGCAAAGTATTGAGAACCTTTAATGCCTTTTGAAATGCCATGAACTTTACTTTAAAATTATGCACCTACTGCGAGCGTAAAGTTTGCAGTGTTTCAGACAAGTCCAAAAGCGATCATCTGTAAAACTACAAACCTAACATAACTAAATAAATAAATGAAAACTATTTTCTTGGTTGCTGTGTTGGTTGTGTTTATTTTCTCAGTCAGATTTTTTTGTACAGCTGTTGTAATGAGTTGATAATAAAGATAATAAAATGACTTTCAAAATATGGCCCCAGTTCTGTCAGCTGTTGCTCAAGACATTACAGGTTAATAAAGATTTCAAGTTACTATAGATTCCGTCGTTTATTCGATAAGCTTGAGATAAACCTGTAATATGTTGGTTTTGAAAGTTAACGATAAACTTGCACCAATAGTTTAGATATGTTTTTAGAAATCATCAGTATTTTTATCCTTTGCCATTGTTTTAAGGTTTGCCATAATCTGGCTGCTAGGATGTTTAAAAATCAAAATTGATACATACAAAATAGTAAACTGATAAATACAAGTTGTACATACAAAATAGTAAATTGATAAATACAAGTTGTACATACAAAATAGTAAATCGATAAATACTATTTGTACATACAAAATAGCGCCAACAGTTGTTATTGTTGTAATAATTGACATCGTCTTTTGTGTTCAAGATGAAGAATGACAATTGTAAAGACAGAGAACTCTCTGTGCACCTTTATCTTACCAATTTCTAGAAATATTATTGCTAATGTACTACTCAATGGGTTCAACGAAGTGATATCACAAAAAAATTTCTGCCTGAGACATGGCGGAGATTTGGCAAAAAAACATTGTACAAATAATGCCAGAGATCGGCTGTCACATACTAAACAAACATCTAGAACAAAACATGTATTTTATGGTTCAAGATTAGACTCCACCATGGTATTTTTAATGGTATCAAGAAAAGGTCTATTAATAGTTTTGAAGAAGTTGATCAGCATTAACAAACTGATAAACCTGCTGAGACATTTTCTTTATAAAAACGTAGGTTGAAAAAGTCCAAAAAGATGATTATTACAGTAGGCTTTTTGTGAAAAATGGTGCCAAGCAGGGCTGGATGTTGGCACCGACCATCTTCTCACTATATTTAGGCAGATTTTGCACTAAAGAAATTAGAGAAGGTCTCTACATCCAAACAAAACACAATGCCAATATCTTTCAGTATTCAAGGTAAACATTGATTGCCTAAAGAATTAAATGTGTGTATCAGCCTGTAACACCTTCTTGCATTCACCACAATATTCTACAATTATTCTGATAAACAACAAGCCACCAATAATTTTTTAAATTTTAGATGCCTTGGGAGAAACCTTATTCAACAACGACAAAACATACAGAGAACTTCATCGCATTATTGAAAATTTCAGCGCGTCTTTTGAACATTTAAATCATCAAATATTTTTATCACGCATGTAATTAGCACCTTGGTTAACTGTAAGGTATACAGAGCTGTAGTTCTAACAGCCATATAATACGGAGCAGAGACTAGATAGTGTCTTGACCACCTATTCACCCATTCCGATCCTATGCCCTTTCGCCTTTCCACACTTTCGCCCTTTCGTCAATTTGCCCTTTATCCCTTTTGCCCTTTCCCTTTTTGCCTTTCAGACGATTCACTCTTTTGCCACTCTTCTTCACCCCCTTTTGCCCTTTACCCTATTTTTGATCTTTCACCCTTTTACCCATTAGCATTTTTTTCCTTGTGCCCTTTCTAATATATTTGTACTGGGTATTCTAATCTATTTCCGTTTGCATCAAAACACTTTTTGGGACGTTTTTCACAAAAAAAGCATATTTCAACTTGTTGCCAAATATTTTTGCATAAGAAATTGTGAACACTGTGATAAAACCATTGAAGCAGCATAATACTTGAGTCATTGGTATGCAAACTTTGGATTGTGGCTAGCAAAACTGAAATGTGTCTCTGGCTGACAGTATTATACATTTAAGCAAAAGATTTAACCTCATGTAGTTCTATTTGTCAATGCTATGCGTGTAACCTTTTTCCTTATACAAACGAGGTGTTTGCATAGGCCTAGTAAAATGCATACACATAACGCTGTAATAATAATAATGTATATAACTTCTAGCTATGCTAGAATTTATACGCATGGCATACGCGAATTCCATACCCACATATCATATGCCTAATTATAGAATTTCATCAATGAATTTATTATCAATCTTAACTTTTTTATGAAGCCCTACATTTTTTTATTTTGATTTTGCATCTTGAAAAATTTTGAAGAAAAGGACAGTTTTAGCAAAATTCAGCTTTGGAGATTTTATGACTTTGTGAAATCTCTAGGGGAACTATTTTTTAGTTAACAATAAAAATAAAAGTAGATAATTACTACAGTAAAGCTGTAGAAAGCAAAAGTACAATGCTTGAGTCATTAAGTGGATGAGTGGCTATAAGAACTCACAATGATACCTAACTTACATAATTAAACCTAACTACTGGTAAAAGGTACACCTGGTTTCACATGACAGTTTCATATCTACTTTTCAAAATATGCCGTCAAAAATAATTATCAGTTTCACCAGTTTTTTTGGAACTCCAAGTGTGTGTTCGATATTGGCGAAACACTTTGTAAAATTTTGTAAACTCCTAAGAATTCATAGTATAATAGTTTTATAAAACTTAAAAATTGCAAAATAATTATTTTTTGGGGAACTAGTCAGCTTTAGAATTCTGAATGTCAGTTTTTCATACTTATTTACATAAATAGGAAAATTCTTGGTTCTGTGTGTTCAGCTATAGCATATGAAATTTTTAAAAAAGATGTTCACTCTGTGCTGGATTTGAACTTAAGACCTCTTACTCACTAGGCGATGATGGTGCTAATTGAGCTACACCAGATCCAACGATTTCATTAAGTTATTTGAATTGCCATTTGTGTTACACAATGTAACTAAAGCTTGCTTTTGAGGCTCTCATTAGTCAGTTAATTTTGCAATAAAGTTGCAAATTAGTCATTGGCAATGTAGCAGGCTAATGGCAAGTTGCAAGAAACTGCATCACTTGTCACTCTTTATAAGCTGTTTCGCATTGCCTAGCAATGCCGGGCATTTGGCTTGTATTATACAAGCTTCACAGTAAACTTTATCTACTTAAAAATATTGACATAGGTAAAATCTTCTATCTAGAACGTTAACTACGCAAATATTCAAAACTAAAAGTAACAAGATTTGTGCGCTGATAACCGTTGAACTCAAATAAAGAACGACAAATTGAAAATTAATTTCCTTCTACTGATTTGAGTAACATCATTCGTTTAGATTTGTTTTCTAATATATGCAAACTATTATTAAAATTCATATTACCCAAAACTACTTTTAGAGGAAACATTCATTTATCACATAACTAGAAGCATTTTACCAAATGCGCCACTAACATTTTATAGTTTATAATTTTTTACTCTCTTTTTTTAAGCTATGCATAGAATAAGTGCATGGGACTCGCTCATCTAATTAGCTCAAAATGAGATGCCAAGAAAAGGCTTCAATCACATTCATACTATATCCATAAATCTAAAGATTATTTTCAGTTAAGACAAGTCAACTTATTGTCAGTAGTCTATTGTTTGTAGGATGCAGATAATAAATAAACAATGTATGTTGAGCAAATGAATATGTATTGAATAACTCTAGTAGCATCCACTCTACTCATTGAGAGACTTGGTTAAAATCTCTTCCAACAGTGGGCTAACATCTTAACAACATAAAATATTGTTCAGATAAATTAAATAATAAAAGAACATGGCCAACCAGAAGGAAAATTGAAAAACAATAAAAATGTACTAGTATTTTTGACAGTCGATACTCATCAATGTATGATGTAAATCTTTTTTTTGAAAAATCTGTTTGCGTATTTTCAAAAAAAGTTAATTTTACAAATATGCTGCTCCTCAAAAGCCCCAATTCATAGTCTTACCATGTCCTACTTCAGACTACCTACTCTAACCTACTGACAGAGACGCACCAAATAGTTCAAGATAATATAAGGCAAACATCCATTATCTTGTCAACCTGCTTTCCAATTTTGAAAGGCTGAGGTAAGATTTGTGATTTCGCTTTAGGTAAGACAAATTAAAAGACTGCTTCAGCCCATTAATACATCTCCTCATGATTCAGAAAAGCACAGAAATATAAAGAAATAAATTGATAGCATGGGTAGAAACATTATTCAGTATAAGGCATAGATAACTTATAACATATTCTAACCTAATTGAACTAGATATCATTACGTTGGCTGATCAACTATCTTTTACAGGTGAATAGTCATAGTTTGAAGTATTGTGTATATCAAAAACTTTAGGTTCTACTAGCCAAATTCTTAGCACTGCACAGTTAACAAAATGATTACCAAATGAAGTTGAAGTACTGACAATGCATTCTATTAGTCTAAATATTTATTTGGACAATAGCAGTGTTTTATACCAGCTTAGTAACTGTTATGTTACGCATAATGATCAACTCGTTCTGGTAATAAGCCTCAGCGCCTAAGAGTTAAGTATTTTAACTATAATGTGTTATGCCATCGTAATAATTCATAGATTGTAGCATAATAGTTCAGGTTGATGGTCTTCAGATCTAGATGTAGATCTAATCTTCAGCAAAGTGGATTTTCTGTTGCTAGATTTTAATTGCTATTAATAGACAAAGAGAGTGACTAGCAAAAAGACCAAAATATAAAAACCACAGAGTTTGTATAACTCCTAATAACACATTGAGGTTTATATATAAATGGATAAAAGTTTCAGACAGATAGTTAGTTTTGAACGCATATGTCGTTAATATATACACGTATTATTTTTATATACAGTAAAGAGTATACTTTGTCAACATGCAAATCTAATCATGTAAGTTAGTGATGTAAGCTCTTGTGGCTACTCATTTGCAGTGTTCATACCAATGACTCAATTATCAAGCTCATCCAACAGGTTTGTTGCAATAATGGCGAGTACATGTTTAACAAAGTATCAGTTCATTTTTACATCGCAGTTAATTGATGACTAGAACTACTTTCAATTTGAAGTTGTGGGTTTTTACAAGTTATTTGGTAGAATTTGCAAGTAGAAAATTGTGTGAGTTGTTATGCAAGCCATGCATTTCCGCTGTTCAATGTCCTTTTGCTACTTACTTGCGCCAACCATATCAACTGACTCAAATGTTATGCTTTTCAGTCTTGCAGCATGTTTATCTCAGAGATAATACACTATTTCTGTGACAATTGCTTTTGTTGCTGCATTAATAGTGGTTCTCATATCAGCTGCAAAACCACGATGGTAATCTTGTGCGGCAGAAAACTGGTTAATTAGGTTCGATTAATTATGTTCACATAAAGTGTCATTGCTGCCGATTGCAAAAATGGCCCCTACCATGCCATTTCAAAAGTGATGAATTTCAACACTACAGTGAATTTTGAGAATTTTTTGCCTTTGGCTTTTTCAAAAGTTCAACACACTTAATCTTGCATGGACCGCCGACAACTACCGGCAGTACTTACCGCATGGACTTTAATTTCACAGCCTATAACCCTGCACTCCTTCAACCAATGCTTGTAGTGTATTAGGAAGCCAAACTTTAAGCTGGCATTTTTCTTCTGGAGACAGCTAGTCAGAAAAGTGTTTTGGAACAGGTTAACATGAATACTATTACTCTATATACATCTGTACTAAATTTTAAGCGACTTGGTCACAACAAATAATGTAAATTTTTTGGTGAAGTACGAATCACATGGATGATCCAACACTAGCAATTTCAGGGCATTTAAAAAATAAAATAACACAGCTAAATGAAATGACAAAGAAAACCCTGAAAAGAAAAATCGTTAAAGGTGGAGAAAGTTTTTGCTAATTTTTGAATTAGAGCTCAAAACATTTAAATGTAGTATAATAGCAATTCAGAGTTATAACAAGTTTGCTTACCAACAGCCATGCAACGATCAAAGATAATAGTGCATGAAGTTACAAACAGTGCCAGAAAACTGTCTACAATAATTCTGGGTAGATGGAGTTAACAATAATAAATTCGGTTAAGCGAATTAGTAGCAACGCATATTGGATGACAATCTATGGTCACTGTTATGGACAATCTACAAAAAATCTGTGGTAAATCTATGTTTGAATGGTTTAGGCCAGGGTTTCACAACTAGTTTGACTGGTGGGCCAAATTCTTAAGATCAAGGCATAGTGTGGGCAGACCCCACAGTAAATATAATAAATAAGTAAAAAGAGGAAAACAATAGAACATTAAAATATAAAAATCATGTTTATTGAAATGACACCAAACGTATAATTAACATAAACCAAAGTAGTTTCGATATAATTTTAACCTACGGAATCAATGTGAGAAGTGTCCTTTCTTGGATGAAGTAAGTTTTTCAAAATTTAGTTCTTGAGACGTTGTTGCAGTTTGTAATGAAGTTTACACATAATATTGCTGATTGACAAAACGGGTGCGCAGACTTTTCAAATAAAGTAAAACAAAAATCAGACGTGAATTCATTTTTCCATTGCCTGTTTTTGCAGCCAATACTTCGCTTTTTAGAAGAGGACGCCATCTTATAAACTAGGGTACAAAAAAGACTATTAAGCGTTCTGGATGGAATTTACTCTGTGTACCGTGCACCTTTCACGCTGGCAAGCCGACAGAAGCTGCAGTACTGCACATATTGCAAGTATTGCAATATCTTCTTTGTGGCATCTTTAGAATTTGCCTGAACGGGCAAATTTTACAGCAGTTACCACCTTGATAGAAATTCGTTGTGGGCCAGAAAAATAATTTCGTGAGCCAGATGTGGCCCGCGGGCCACCCATTGCGAACCTCTGGTTTAGGCTAAGAGCTAAGGCTAAGTGTATGCTAAAACTGATATGTTCAAGAACTATCAATAGAGCGAGCACCATGGTAATGTTGAAAGTAGCAAGCAGATGATAACTCCAAGCTTTTGAAAATGTACAAGACTCACTGAACACTTACCCAAAATAGGCAATCTTGATAATTTGTCATGCTCATCTTTAAAATGGTCTAAAACCATGCTGAATGTTTTTTTTCTGATGTAATGAAAATAAAACCTATAGACATTTCCATGTTTTAACTGGTCTACAATGAGCTAATAAAGCGCTCCCAAAAATATATGAAGTAATTATTACTGAATAAATGTTGCAAAGAATTTTACTCTCTAAATAGGCAAGGCAATGCTATTTACTTCTTTTACTCAAAATCATGTGCACAAATTTTCAATTTAAACTTCACTTCCCTTATCAATGTGCTCTAAACATGTTTATATATTAAATAGAAACATATTAAATGTGCTTTAAATATAAAGTGTCACACTAATATGTCCAAAGTGAATCATTTGTCAGTGATTGGTATATCATAGGGAGCAAAAGTGAACTAGAAGCAAAGAAGTTCCTCTTCTCGTAATGGCTATATTTTTTATTTGTGTGCAGAGATGGTGCAACTCTACAAACATCCATCTTGTTATTGATGGACCATTTAGTGCTTTAATACAACACAGTAATTATTAGCATGGCAGGCCTCAACTACTATGACAATGTTGCAGAGTCACGGCCCTGTTAGCTTGCTTTTGTGCTATGGCAATGATGAATATTCCTAATATATCTGGCGAAGCAATATAACCGCAGTTTCACTGACCTTAAACAATAGGGACAAGTAATCATGCGCAAAGCTTGACCCCTCAACTTACTAAGGCATGTCCCACAGCTGGTGCTTAAACCGGTTATGGCACTTTTAGTTTACATGTAGCTGCCAGAGAACATCAACATGAAGTCTTCTTACAGGACAATGAGGTACAACAGGTTTTGGGCTTAACAGGTAGATTACTGTGTTCTTTACCTTTCTAAAAAATGTTTTGTTGATCTACACATAATTGTTGAGTGACAATATTTAGCCTTTTAAAAGGGATTTATACTTTGAATAATTAGCCAAATCAATCTTTTTTTTGCAAGGAAAGAATCACACCTAACATATCAATGTAGTTGATTTAGATTGAATTGCTAAATGATTATTTATTCGTTTCAAGTAAATTATCAATGACAGCTATCAACACCTTTTACAATGTTTGTTGGAAGCTGTAGATAATTTTCTATCATTCAAAATTTTGTTTGCTGTGTTAAATGATCTGGCTGCCAGGATGTTTAAAGATTGAAGTTGGCAAAATTTTATCCGTTGGTAAAACACAAGTTAGACTTAGACTTAGACTTAGACTTAGACTTAGACTTAGACTTAGACTTAGACTTAGACTTAGACTTAGACTTAGACTTAGACTTAGACTTAGACTTAGACTTAGACTTAGACTTAGACTTAGACTTAGACTTAGACTTAGACTTAGACTTAGACTTAGACTTAGACTTAGACTTAGACTTAGACTTAGACTTAGACTTAGACTTAGACTTAGACTTAGACTTAGACTTAGACTTAGACTTAGACTTAGACTTAGACTTAGACTTAGACTTAGACTTAGACTTAGACTTAGACTTAGACTTAGACTTAGACTTAGACTTAGACTTAGACTTAGACTTAGACTTAGACTTAGACTTAGACTTAGACTTAGACTTAGACTTAGACTTAGACTTAGACTTAGACTTAGACTTAGACTTAGACTTAGACTTAGACTTAGACTTAGACTTAGACTTAGACTTAGACTTAGACTTAGACTTAGACTTAGACTTAGACTTAGACTTAGACTTAGACTTAGACTTAGACTTAGACTTAGACTTAGACTTAGACTTAGACTTAGACTTAGACTTAGACTTAGACTTAGACTTAGACTTAGACTTAGACTTAGACTTAGACTTAGACTTAGACTTAGACTTAGACTTAGACTTAGACTTAGACTTAGACTTAGACTTAGACTTAGACTTAGACTTAGACTTAGACTTAGACTTAGACTTAGACTTAGACTTAGACTTAGACTTAGACTTAGACTTAGACTTAGACTTAGACTTAGACTTAGACTTAGACTTAGACTTAGACTTAGACTTAGACTTAGACTTAGACTTAGACTTAGACTTAGACTTAGACTTAGACTTAGACTTAGACTTAGACTTAGACTTAGACTTAGACTTAGACTTAGACTTAGACTTAGACTTAGACTTAGACTTAGACTTAGACTTAGACTTAGACTTAGACTTAGACTTAGACTTAGACTTAGACTTAGACTTAGACTTAGACTTAGACTTAGACTTAGACTTAGACTTAGACTTAGACTTAGACTTAGACTTAGACTTAGACTTAGACTTAGACTTAGACTTAGACTTAGACTTAGACTTAGACTTAGACTTAGACTTAGACTTAGACTTAGACTTAGACTTAGACTTAGACTTAGACTTAGACTTAGACTTAGACTTAGACTTAGACTTAGACTTAGACTTAGACTTAGACTTAGACTTAGACTTAGACTTAGACTTAGACTTAGACTTAGACTTAGACTTAGACTTAGACTTAGACTTAGACTTAGACTTAGACTTAGACTTAGACTTAGACTTAGACTTAGACTTAGACTTAGACTTAGACTTAGACTTAGACTTAGACTTAGACTTAGACTTAGACTTAGACTTAGACTTAGACTTAGACTTAGACTTAGACTTAGACTTAGACTTAGACTTAGACTTAGACTTAGACTTAGACTTAGACTTAGACTTAGACTTAGACTTAGACTTAGACTTAGACTTAGACTTAGACTTAGACTTAGACTTAGACTTAGACTTAGACTTAGACTTAGACTTAGACTTAGACTTAGACTTAGACTTAGACTTAGACTTAGACTTAGACTTAGACTTAGACTTAGACTTAGACTTAGACTTAGACTTAGACTTAGACTTAGACTTAGACTTAGACTTAGACTTAGACTTAGACTTAGACTTAGACTTAGACTTAGACTTAGACTTAGACTTAGACTTAGACTTAGACTTAGACTTAGACTTAGACTTAGACTTAGACTTAGACTTAGACTTAGACTTAGACTTAGACTTAGACTTAGACTTAGACTTAGACTTAGACTTAGACTTAGACTTAGACTTAGACTTAGACTTAGACTTAGACTTAGACTTAGACTTAGACTTAGACTTAGACTTAGACTTAGACTTAGACTTAGACTTAGACTTAGACTTAGACTTAGACTTAGACTTAGACTTAGACTTAGACTTAGACTTAGACTTAGACTTAGACTTAGACTTAGACTTAGACTTAGACTTAGACTTAGACTTAGACTTAGACTTAGACTTAGACTTAGACTTAGACTTAGACTTAGACTTAGACTTAGACTTAGACTTAGACTTAGACTTAGACTTAGACTTAGACTTAGACTTAGACTTAGACTTAGACTTAGACTTAGACTTAGACTTAGACTTAGACTTAGACTTAGACTTAGACTTAGACTTAGACTTAGACTTAGACTTAGACTTAGACTTAGACTTAGACTTAGACTTAGACTTAGACTTAGACTTAGACTTAGACTTAGACTTAGACTTAGACTTAGACTTAGACTTAGACTTAGACTTAGACTTAGACTTAGACTTAGACTTAGACTTAGACTTAGACTTAGACTTAGACTTAGACTTAGACTTAGACTTAGACTTAGACTTAGACTTAGACTTAGACTTAGACTTAGACTTAGACTTAGACTTAGACTTAGACTTAGACTTAGACTTAGACTTAGACTTAGACTTAGACTTAGACTTAGACTTAGACTTAGACTTAGACTTAGACTTAGACTTAGACTTAGACTTAGACTTAGACTTAGACTTAGACTTAGACTTAGACTTAGACTTAGACTTAGACTTAGACTTAGACTTAGACTTAGACTTAGACTTAGACTTAGACTTAGACTTAGACTTAGACTTAGACTTAGACTTAGACTTAGACTTAGACTTAGACTTAGACTTAGACTTAGACTTAGACTTAGACTTAGACTTAGACTTAGACTTAGACTTAGACTTAGACTTAGACTTAGACTTAGACTTAGACTTAGACTTAGACTTAGACTTAGACTTAGACTTAGACTTAGACTTAGACTTAGACTTAGACTTAGACTTAGACTTAGACTTAGACTTAGACTTAGACTTAGACTTAGACTTAGACTTAGACTTAGACTTAGACTTAGACTTAGACTTAGACTTAGACTTAGACTTAGACTTAGACTTAGACTTAGACTTAGACTTAGACTTAGACTTAGACTTAGACTTAGACTTAGACTTAGACTTAGACTTAGACTTAGACTTAGACTTAGACTTAGACTTAGACTTAGACTTAGACTTAGACTTAGACTTAGACTTAGACTTAGACTTAGACTTAGACTTAGACTTAGACTTAGACTTAGACTAGACTTAGACTTAGACTTAGACTTAGACTTAGACTTAGACTTAGACTTAGACTTAGACTTAGACTTAGACTTAGACTTAGACTTAGACTTAGACTTAGACTTAGACTTAGACTTAGACTTAGACTTAGACTTAGACTTAGACTTAGACTTAGACTTAGACTTAGACTTAGACTTAGACTTAGACTTAGACTTAGACTTAGACTTAGACTTAGACTTAGACTTAGACTTAGACTTAGACTTAGACTTAGACTTAGACTTAGACTTAGACTTAGACTTAGACTTAGACTTAGACTTAGACTTAGACTTAGACTTAGACTTAGACTTAGACTTAGACTTAGACTTAGACTTAGACTTAGACTTAGACTTAGACTTAGACTTAGACTTAGACTTAGACTTAGACTTAGACTTAGACTTAGACTTAGACTTAGACTTAGACTTAGACTTAGACTTAGACTTAGACTTAGACTTAGACTTAGACTTAGACTTAGACTTAGACTTAGACTTAGACTTAGACTTAGACTTAGACTTAGACTTAGACTTAGACTTAGACTTAGACTTAGACTTAGACTTAGACTTAGACTTAGACTTAGACTTAGACTTAGACTTAGACTTAGACTTAGACTTAGACTTAGACTTAGACTTAGACTTAGACTTAGACTTAGACTTAGACTTAGACTTAGACTTAGACTTAGACTTAGACTTAGACTTAGACTTAGACTTAGACTTAGACTTAGACTTAGACTTAGACTTAGACTTAGACTTAGACTTAGACTTAGACTTAGACTTAGACTTAGACTTAGACTTAGACTTAGACTTAGACTTAGACTTAGACTTAGACTTAGACTTAGACTTAGACTTAGACTTAGACTTAGACTTAGACTTAGACTTAGACTTAGACTTAGACTTAGACTTAGACTTAGACTTAGACTTAGACTTAGACTTAGACTTAGACTTAGACTTAGACTTAGACTTAGACTTAGACTTAGACTTAGACTTAGACTTAGACTTAGACTTAGACTTAGACTTAGACTTAGACTTAGACTTAGACTTAGACTTAGACTTAGACTTAGACTTAGACTTAGACTTAGACTTAGACTTAGACTTAGACTTAGACTTAGACTTAGACTTAGACTTAGACTTAGACTTAGACTTAGACTTAGACTTAGACTTAGACTTAGACTTAGACTTAGACTTAGACTTAGACTTAGACTTAGAGACTTAGACTTAGACTTAGACTTAGACTTAGACTTAGACTTAGACTTAGACTTAGACTTAGACTTAGACTTAGACTTAGACTTAGACTTAGACTTAGACTTAGACTTAGACTTAGACTTAGACTTAGACTTAGACTTAGACTTAGACTTAGACTTAGACTTAGACTTAGACTTAGACTTAGACTTAGACTTAGACTTAGACTTAGACTTAGACTTAGACTTAGACTTAGACTTAGACTTAGACTTAGACTTAGACTTAGACTTAGACTTAGACTTAGACTTAGACTTAGACTTAGACTTAGACTTAGACTTAGACTTAGACTTAGACTTAGACTTAGACTTAGACTTAGACTTAGACTTAGACTTAGACTTAGACTTAGACTTAGACTTAGACTTAGACTTAGACTTAGACTTAGACTTAGACTTAGACTTAGACTTAGACTTAGACTTAGACTTAGACTTAGACTTAGACTTAGACTTAGACTTAGACTTAGACTTAGACTTAGACTTAGACTTAGACTTAGACTTAGACTTAGACTTAGACTTAGACTTAGACTTAGACTTAGACTTAGACTTAGACTTAGACTTAGACTTAGACTTAGACTTAGACTTAGACTTAGACTTAGACTTAGACTTAGACTTAGACTTAGACTTAGACTTAGACTTAGACTTAGACTTAGACTTAGACTTAGACTTAGACTTAGACTTAGACTTAGACTTAGACTTAGACTTAGACTTAGACTTAGACTTAGACTTAGACTTAGACTTAGACTTAGACTTAGACTTAGACTTAGACTTAGACTTAGACTTAGACTTAGACTTAGACTTAGACTTAGACTTAGACTTAGACTTAGACTTAGACTTAGACTTAGACTTAGACTTAGACTTAGACTTAGACTTAGACTTAGACTTAGACTTAGACTTAGACTTAGACTTAGACTTAGACTTAGACTTAGACTTAGACTTAGACTTAGACTTAGACTTAGACTTAGACTTAGACTTAGACTTAGACTTAGACTTAGACTTAGACTTAGACTTAGACTTAGACTTAGACTTAGACTTAGACTTAGACTTAGACTTAGACTTAGACTTAGACTTAGACTTAGACTTAGACTTAGACTTAGACTTAGACTTAGACTTAGACTTAGACTTAGACTTAGACTTAGACTTAGACTTAGACTTAGACTTAGACTTAGACTTAGACTTAGACTTAGACTTAGACTTAGACTTAGACTTAGACTTAGACTTAGACTTAGACTTAGACTTAGACTTAGACTTAGACTTAGACTTAGACTTAGACTTAGACTTAGACTTAGACTTAGACTTAGACTTAGACTTAGACTTAGACTTAGACTTAGACTTAGACTTAGACTTAGACTTAGACTTAGACTTAGACTTAGACTTAGACTTAGACTTAGACTTAGACTTAGACTTAGACTTAGACTTAGACTTAGACTTAGACTTAGACTTAGACTTAGACTTAGACTTAGACTTAGACTTAGACTTAGACTTAGACTTAGACTTAGACTTAGACTTAGACTTAGACTTAGACTTAGACTTAGACTTAGACTTAGACTTAGACTTAGACTTAGACTTAGACTTAGACTTAGACTTAGACTTAGACTTAGACTTAGACTTAGACTTAGACTTAGACTTAGACTTAGACTTAGACTTAGACTTAGACTTAGACTTAGACTTAGACTTAGACTTAGACTTAGACTTAGACTTAGACTTAGACTTAGACTTAGACTTAGACTTAGACTTAGACTTAGACTTAGACTTAGACTTAGACTTAGACTTAGACTTAGACTTAGACTTAGACTTAGACTTAGACTTAGACTTAGACTTAGACTTAGACTTAGACTTAGACTTAGACTTAGACTTAGACTTAGACTTAGACTTAGACTTAGACTTAGACTTAGACTTAGACTTAGACTTAGACTTAGACTTAGACTTAGACTTAGACTTAGACTTAGACTTAGACTTAGACTTAGACTTAGACTTAGACTTAGACTTAGACTTAGACTTAGACTTAGACTTAGACTTAGACTTAGACTTAGACTTAGACTTAGACTTAGACTTAGACTTAGACTTAGACTTAGACTTAGACTTAGACTTAGACTTAGACTTAGACTTAGACTTAGACTTAGACTTAGACTTAGACTTAGACTTAGACTTAGACTTAGACTTAGACTTAGACTTAGACTTAGACTTAGACTTAGACTTAGACTTAGACTTAGACTTAGACTTAGACTTAGACTTAGACTTAGACTTAGACTTAGACTTAGACTTAGACTTAGACTTAGACTTAGTCTTAGACTTAGACTTAGACTTAGTCTAAGTCTAAGTCTAAGTCTAAGTCTAAGTCTAAGTCTAAGTCTAAGTCTAAGTCTAAGTCTAAGTCTAAGTCTAAGTCTAAGTCTAAGTCTAAGTCTAAGTCTAAGTCTAAGTCTAAGTCTAAGTCTAAGTCTAAGTCTAAGTCTAAGTCTAAGTCTAAGTCTAAGTCTAAGTCTAAGTCTAAGTCTAAGTCTAAGTCTAAGTCTAAGTCTAAGTCTAAGTCTAAGTCTAAGTCTAAGTCTAAGTCTAAGTCTAAGTCTAAGTCTAAGTCTAAGTCTAAGTCTAAGTCTAAGTCTAAGTCTAAGTCTAAGTCTAAGTCTAAGTCTAAGTCTAAGTCTAAGTCTAAGTCTAAGTCTAAGTCTAAGTCTAAGTCTAAGTCTAAGTCTAAGTCTAAGTCTAAGTCTAAGTCTAAGTCTAAGTCTAAGTCTAAGTCTAAGTCTAAGTCTAAGTCTAAGTCTAAGTCTAAGTCTAAGTCTAAGTCTAAGTCTAAGTCTAAGTCTAAGTCTAAGTCTAAGTCTAAGTCTAAGTCTAAGTCTAAGTCTAAGTCTAAGTCTAAGTCTAAGTCTAAGTCTAAGTCTAAGTCTAAGTCTAAGTCTAAGTCTAAGTCTAAGTCTAAGTCTAAGTCTAAGTCTAAGTCTAAGTCTAAGTCTAAGTCTAAGTCTAAGTCTAAGTCTAAGTCTAAGTCTAAGTCTAAGTCTAAGTCTAAGTCTAAGTCTAAGTCTAAGTCTAAGTCTAAGTCTAAGTCTAAGTCTAAGTCTAAGTCTAAGTCTAAGTCTAAGTCTAAGTCTAAGTCTAAGTCTAAGTCTAAGTCTAAGTCTAAGTCTAAGTCTAAGTCTAAGTCTAAGTCTAAGTCTAAGTCTAAGTCTAAGTCTAAGTCTAAGTCTAAGTCTAAGTCTAAGTCTAAGTCTAAGTCTAAGTCTAAGTCTAAGTCTAAGTCTAAGTCTAAGTCTAAGTCTAAGTCTAAGTCTAAGTCTAAGTCTAAGTCTAAGTCTAAGTCTAAGTCTAAGTCTAAGTCTAAGTCTAAGTCTAAGTCTAAGTCTAAGTCTAAGTCTAAGTCTAAGTCTAAGTCTAAGTCTAAGTCTAAGTCTAAGTCTAAGTCTAAGTCTAAGTCTAAGTCTAAGTCTAAGTCTAAGTCTAAGTCTAAGTCTAAGTCTAAGTCTAAGTCTAAGTCTAAGTCTAAGTCTAAGTCTAAGTCTAAGTCTAAGTCTAAGTCTAAGTCTAAGTCTAAGTCTAAGTCTAAGTCTAAGTCTAAGTCTAAGTCTAAGTCTAAGTCTAAGTCTAAGTCTAAGTCTAAGTCTAAGTCTAAGTCTAAGTCTAAGTCTAAGTCTAAGTCTAAGTCTAAGTCTAAGTCTAAGTCTAAGTCTAAGTCTAAGTCTAAGTCTAAGTCTAAGTCTAAGTCTAAGTCTAAGTCTAAGTCTAAGTCTAAGTCTAAGTCTAAGTCTAAGTCTAAGTCTAAGTCTAAGTCTAAGTCTAAGTCTAAGTCTAAGTCTAAGTCTAAGTCTAAGTCTAAGTCTAAGTCTAAGTCTAAGTCTAAGTCTAAGTCTAAGTCTAAGTCTAAGTCTAAGTCTAAGTCTAAGTCTAAGTCTAAGTCTAAGTCTAAGTCTAAGTCTAAGTCTAAGTCTAAGTCTAAGTCTAAGTCTAAGTCTAAGTCTAAGTCTAAGTCTAAGTCTAAGTCTAAGTCTAAGTCTAAGTCTAAGTCTAAGTCTAAGTCTAAGTCTAAGTCTAAGTCTAAGTCTAAGTCTAAGTCTAAGTCTAAGTCTAAGTCTAAGTCTAAGTCTAAGTCTAAGTCTAAGTCTAAGTCTAAGTCTAAGTCTAAGTCTAAGTCTAAGTCTAAGTCTAAGTCTAAGTCTAAGTCTAAGTCTAAGTCTAAGTCTAAGTCTAAGTCTAAGTCTAAGTCTAAGTCTAAGTCTAAGTCTAAGTCTAAGTCTAAGTCTAAGTCTAAGTCTAAGTCTAAGTCTAAGTCTAAGTCTAAGTCTAAGTCTAAGTCTAAGTCTAAGTCTAAGTCTAAGTCTAAGTCTAAGTCTAAGTCTAAGTCTAAGTCTAAGTCTAAGTCTAAGTCTAAGTCTAAGTCTAAGTCTAAGTCTAAGTCTAAGTCTAAGTCTAAGTCTAAGTCTAAGTCTAAGTCTAAGTCTAAGTCTAAGTCTAAGTCTAAGTCTAAGTCTAAGTCTAAGTCTAAGTCTAAGTCTAAGTCTAAGTCTAAGTCTAAGTCTAAGTCTAAGTCTAAGTCTAAGTCTAAGTCTAAGTCTAAGTCTAAGTCTAAGTCTAAGTCTAAGTCTAAGTCTAAGTCTAAGTCTAAGTCTAAGTCTAAGTCTAAGTCTAAGTCTAAGTCTAAGTCTAAGTCTAAGTCTAAGTCTAAGTCTAAGTCTAAGTCTAAGTCTAAGTCTAAGTCTAAGTCTAAGTCTAAGTCTAAGTCTAAGTCTAAGTCTAAGTCTAAGTCTAAGTCTAAGTCTAAGTCTAAGTCTAAGTCTAAGTCTAAGTCTAAGTCTAAGTCTAAGTCTAAGTCTAAGTCTAAGTCTAAGTCTAAGTCTAAGTCTAAGTCTAAGTCTAAGTCTAAGTCTAAGTCTAAGTCTAAGTCTAAGTCTAAGTCTAAGTCTAAGTCTAAGTCTAAGTCTAAGTCTAAGTCTAAGTCTAAGTCTAAGTCTAAGTCTAAGTCTAAGTCTAAGTCTAAGTCTAAGTCTAAGTCTAAGTCTAAGTCTAAGTCTAAGTCTAAGTCTAAGTCTAAGTCTAAGTCTAAGTCTAAGTCTAAGTCTAAGTCTAAGTCTAAGTCTAAGTCTAAGTCTAAGTCTAAGTCTAAGTCTAAGTCTAAGTCTAAGTCTAAGTCTAAGTCTAAGTCTAAGTCTAAGTCTAAGTCTAAGTCTAAGTCTAAGTCTAAGTCTAAGTCTAAGTCTAAGTCTAAGTCTAAGTCTAAGTCTAAGTCTAAGTCTAAGTCTAAGTCTAAGTCTAAGTCTAAGTCTAAGTCTAAGTCTAAGTCTAAGTCTAAGTCTAAGTCTAAGTCTAAGTCTAAGTCTAAGTCTAAGTCTAAGTCTAAGTCTAAGTCTAAGTCTAAGTCTAAGTCTAAGTCTAAGTCTAAGTCTAAGTCTAAGTCTAAGTCTAAGTCTAAGTCTAAGTCTAAGTCTAAGTCTAAGTCTAAGTCTAAGTCTAAGTCTAAGTCTAAGTCTAAGTCTAAGTCTAAGTCTAAGTCTAAGTCTAAGTCTAAGTCTAAGTCTAAGTCTAAGTCTAAGTCTAAGTCTAAGTCTAAGTCTAAGTCTAAGTCTAAGTCTAAGTCTAAGTCTAAGTCTAAGTCTAAGTCTAAGTCTAAGTCTAAGTCTAAGTCTAAGTCTAAGTCTAAGTCTAAGTCTAAGTCTAAGTCTAAGTCTAAGTCTAAGTCTAAGTCTAAGTCTAAGTCTAAGTCTAAGTCTAAGTCTAAGTCTAAGTCTAAGTCTAAGTCTAAGTCTAAGTCTAAGTCTAAGTCTAAGTCTAAGTCTAAGTCTAAGTCTAAGTCTAAGTCTAAGTCTAAGTCTAAGTCTAAGTCTAAGTCTAAGTCTAAGTCTAAGTCTAAGTCTAAGTCTAAGTCTAAGTCTAAGTCTAAGTCTAAGTCTAAGTCTAAGTCTAAGTCTAAGTCTAAGTCTAAGTCTAAGTCTAAGTCTAAGTCTAAGTCTAAGTCTAAGTCTAAGTCTAAGTCTAAGTCTAAGTCTAAGTCTAAGTCTAAGTCTAAGTCTAAGTCTAAGTCTAAGTCTAAGTCTAAGTCTAAGTCTAAGTCTAAGTCTAAGTCTAAGTCTAAGTCTAAGTCTAAGTCTAAGTCTAAGTCTAAGTCTAAGTCTAAGTCTAAGTCTAAGTCTAAGTCTAAGTCTAAGTCTAAGTCTAAGTCTAAGTCTAAGTCTAAGTCTAAGTCTAAGTCTAAGTCTAAGTCTAAGTCTAAGTCTAAGTCTAAGTCTAAGTCTAAGTCTAAGTCTAAGTCTAAGTCTAAGTCTAAGTCTAAGTCTAAGTCTAAGTCTAAGTCTAAGTCTAAGTCTAAGTCTAAGTCTAAGTCTAAGTCTAAGTCTAAGTCTAAGTCTAAGTCTAAGTCTAAGTCTAAGTCTAAGTCTAAGTCTAAGTCTAAGTCTAAGTCTAAGTCTAAGTCTAAGTCTAAGTCTAAGTCTAAGTCTAAGTCTAAGTCTAAGTCTAAGTCTAAGTCTAAGTCTAAGTCTAAGTCTAAGTCTAAGTCTAAGTCTAAGTCTAAGTCTAAGTCTAAGTCTAAGTCTAAGTCTAAGTCTAAGTCTAAGTCTAAGTCTAAGTCTAAGTCTAAGTCTAAGTCTAAGTCTAAGTCTAAGTCTAAGTCTAAGTCTAAGTCTAAGTCTAAGTCTAAGTCTAAGTCTAAGTCTAAGTCTAAGTCTAAGTCTAAGTCTAAGTCTAAGTCTAAGTCTAAGTCTAAGTCTAAGTCTAAGTCTAAGTCTAAGTCTAAGTCTAAGTCTAAGTCTAAGTCTAAGTCTAAGTCTAAGTCTAAGTCTAAGTCTAAGTCTAAGTCTAAGTCTAAGTCTAAGTCTAAGTCTAAGTCTAAGTCTAAGTCTAAGTCTAAGTCTAAGTCTAAGTCTAAGTCTAAGTCTAAGTCTAAGTCTAAGTCTAAGTCTAAGTCTAAGTCTAAGTCTAAGTCTAAGTCTAAGTCTAAGTCTAAGTCTAAGTCTAAGTCTAAGTCTAAGTCTAAGTCTAAGTCTAAGTCTAAGTCTAAGTCTAAGTCTAAGTCTAAGTCTAAGTCTAAGTCTAAGTCTAAGTCTAAGTCTAAGTCTAAGTCTAAGTCTAAGTCTAAGTCTAAGTCTAAGTCTAAGTCTAAGTCTAAGTCTAAGTCTAAGTCTAAGTCTAAGTCTAAGTCTAAGTCTAAGTCTAAGTCTAAGTCTAAGTCTAAGTCTAAGTCTAAGTCTAAGTCTAAGTCTAAGTCTAAGTCTAAGTCTAAGTCTAAGTCTAAGTCTAAGTCTAAGTCTAAGTCTAAGTCTAAGTCTAAGTCTAAGTCTAAGTCTAAGTCTAAGTCTAAGTCTAAGTCTAAGTCTAAGTCTAAGTCTAAGTCTAAGTCTAAGTCTAAGTCTAAGTCTAAGTCTAAGTCTAAGTCTAAGTCTAAGTCTAAGTCTAAGTCTAAGTCTAAGTCTAAGTCTAAGTCTAAGTCTAAGTCTAAGTCTAAGTCTAAGTCTAAGTCTAAGTCTAAGTCTAAGTCTAAGTCTAAGTCTAAGTCTAAGTCTAAGTCTAAGTCTAAGTCTAAGTCTAAGTCTAAGTCTAAGTCTAAGTCTAAGTCTAAGTCTAAGTCTAAGTCTAAGTCTAAGTCTAAGTCTAAGTCTAAGTCTAAGTCTAAGTCTAAGTCTAAGTCTAAGTCTAAGTCTAAGTCTAAGTCTAAGTCTAAGTCTAAGTCTAAGTCTAAGTCTAAGTCTAAGTCTAAGTCTAAGTCTAAGTCTAAGTCTAAGTCTAAGTCTAAGTCTAAGTCTAAGTCTAAGTCTAAGTCTAAGTCTAAGTCTAAGTCTAAGTCTAAGTCTAAGTCTAAGTCTAAGTCTAAGTCTAAGTCTAAGTCTAAGTCTAAGTCTAAGTCTAAGTCTAAGTCTAGAGTCTAAGTCTAAGTCTAAGTCTAAGTCTAAGTCTAAGTCTAAGTCTAAGTCTAAGTCTAAGTCTAAGTCTAAGTCTAAGTCTAAGTCTAAGTCTAAGTCTAAGTCTAAGTCTAAGTCTAAGTCTAAGTCTAAGTCTAAGTCTAAGTCTAAGTCTAAGTCTAAGTCTAAGTCTAAGTCTAAGTCTAAGTCTAAGTCTAAGTCTAAGTCTAAGTCTAAGTCTAAGTCTAAGTCTAAGTCTAAGTCTAAGTCTAAGTCTAAGTCTAAGTCTAAGTCTAAGTCTAAGTCTAAGTCTAAGTCTAAGTCTAAGTCTAAGTCTAAGTCTAAGTCTAAGTCTAAGTCTAAGTCTAAGTCTAAGTCTAAGTCTAAGTCTAAGTCTAAGTCTAAGTCTAAGTCTAAGTCTAAGTCTAAGTCTAAGTCTAAGTCTAAGTCTAAGTCTAAGTCTAAGTCTAAGTCTAAGTCTAAGTCTAAGTCTAAGTCTAAGTCTAAGTCTAAGTCTAAGTCTAAGTCTAAGTCTAAGTCTAAGTCTAAGTCTAAGTCTAAGTCTAAGTCTAAGTCTAAGTCTAAGTCTAAGTCTAAGTCTAAGTCTAAGTCTAAGTCTAAGTCTAAGTCTAAGTCTAAGTCTAAGTCTAAGTCTAAGTCTAAGTCTAAGTCTAAGTCTAAGTCTAAGTCTAAGTCTAAGTCTAAGTCTAAGTCTAAGTCTAAGTCTAAGTCTAAGTCTAAGTCTAAGTCTAAGTCTAAGTCTAAGTCTAAGTCTAAGTCTAAGTCTAAGTCTAAGTCTAAGTCTAAGTCTAAGTCTAAGTCTAAGTCTAAGTCTAAGTCTAAGTCTAAGTCTAAGTCTAAGTCTAAGTCTAAGTCTAAGTCTAAGTCTAAGTCTAAGTCTAAGTCTAAGTCTAAGTCTAAGTCTAAGTCTAAGTCTAAGTCTAAGTCTAAGTCTAAGTCTAAGTCTAAGTCTAAGTCTAAGTCTAAGTCTAAGTCTAAGTCTAAGTCTAAGTCTAAGTCTAAGTCTAAGTCTAAGTCTAAGTCTAAGTCTAAGTCTAAGTCTAAGTCTAAGTCTAAGTCTAAGTCTAAGTCTAAGTCTAAGTCTAAGTCTAAGTCTAAGTCTAAGTCTAAGTCTAAGTCTAAGTCTAAGTCTAAGTCTAAGTCTAAGTCTAAGTCTAAGTCTAAGTCTAAGTCTAAGTCTAAGTCTAAGTCTAAGTCTAAGTCTAAGTCTAAGTCTAAGTCTAAGTCTAAGTCTAAGTCTAAGTCTAAGTCTAAGTCTAAGTCTAAGTCTAAGTCTAAGTCTAAGTCTAAGTCTAAGTCTAAGTCTAAGTCTAAGTCTAAGTCTAAGTCTAAGTCTAAGTCTAAGTCTAAGTCTAAGTCTAAGTCTAAGTCTAAGTCTAAGTCTAAGTCTAAGTCTAAGTCTAAGTCTAAGTCTAAGTCTAAGTCTAAGTCTAAGTCTAAGTCTAAGTCTAAGTCTAAGTCTAAGTCTAAGTCTAAGTCTAAGTCTAAGTCTAAGTCTAAGTCTAAGTCTAAGTCTAAGTCTAAGTCTAAGTCTAAGTCTAAGTCTAAGTCTAAGTCTAAGTCTAAGTCTAAGTCTAAGTCTAAGTCTAAGTCTAAGTCTAAGTCTAAGTCTAAGTCTAAGTCTAAGTCTAAGTCTAAGTCTAAGTCTAAGTCTAAGTCTAAGTCTAAGTCTAAGTCTAAGTCTAAGTCTAAGTCTAAGTCTAAGTCTAAGTCTAAGTCTAAGTCTAAGTCTAAGTCTAAGTCTAAGTCTAAGTCTAAGTCTAAGTCTAAGTCTAAGTCTAAGTCTAAGTCTAAGTCTAAGTCTAAGTCTAAGTCTAAGTCTAAGTCTAAGTCTAAGTCTAAGTCTAAGTCTAAGTCTAAGTCTAAGTCTAAGTCTAAGTCTAAGTCTAAGTCTAAGTCTAAGTCTAAGTCTAAGTCTAAGTCTAAGTCTAAGTCTAAGTCTAAGTCTAAGTCTAAGTCTAAGTCTAAGTCTAAGTCTAAGTCTAAGTCTAAGTCTAAGTCTAAGTCTAAGTCTAAGTCTAAGTCTAAGTCTAAGTCTAAGTCTAAGTCTAAGTCTAAGTCTAAGTCTAAGTCTAAGTCTAAGTCTAAGTCTAAGTCTAAGTCTAAGTCTAAGTCTAAGTCTAAGTCTAAGTCTAAGTCTAAGTCTAAGTCTAAGTCTAAGTCTAAGTCTAAGTCTAAGTCTAAGTCTAAGTCTAAGTCTAAGTCTAAGTCTAAGTCTAAGTCTAAGTCTAAGTCTAAGTCTAAGTCTAAGTCTAAGTCTAAGTCTAAGTCTAAGTCTAAGTCTAAGTCTAAGTCTAAGTCTAAGTCTAAGTCTAAGTCTAAGTCTAAGTCTAAGTCTAAGTCTAAGTCTAAGTCTAAGTCTAAGTCTAAGTCTAAGTCTAAGTCTAAGTCTAAGTCTAAGTCTAAGTCTAAGTCTAAGTCTAAGTCTAAGTCTAAGTCTAAGTCTAAGTCTAAGTCTAAGTCTAAGTCTAAGTCTAAGTCTAAGTCTAAGTCTAAGTCTAAGTCTAAGTCTAAGTCTAAGTCTAAGTCTAAGTCTAAGTCTAAGTCTAAGTCTAAGTCTAAGTCTAAGTCTAAGTCTAAGTCTAAGTCTAAGTCTAAGTCTAAGTCTAAGTCTAAGTCTAAGTCTAAGTCTAAGTCTAAGTCTAAGTCTAAGTCTAAGTCTAAGTCTAAGTCTAAGTCTAAGTCTAAGTCTAAGTCTAAGTCTAAGTCTAAGTCTAAGTCTAAGTCTAAGTCTAAGTCTAAGTCTAAGTCTAAGTCTAAGTCTAAGTCTAAGTCTAAGTCTAAGTCTAAGTCTAAGTCTAAGTCTAAGTCTAAGTCTAAGTCTAAGTCTAAGTCTAAGTCTAAGTCTAAGTCTAAGTCTAAGTCTAAGTCTAAGTCTAAGTCTAAGTCTAAGTCTAAGTCTAAGTCTAAGTCTAAGTCTAAGTCTAAGTCTAAGTCTAAGTCTAAGTCTAAGTCTAAGTCTAAGTCTAAGTCTAAGTCTAAGTCTAAGTCTAAGTCTAAGTCTAAGTCTAAGTCTAAGTCTAAGTCTAAGTCTAAGTCTAAGTCTAAGTCTAAGTCTAAGTCTAAGTCTAAGTCTAAGTCTAAGTCTAAGTCTAAGTCTAAGTCTAAGTCTAAGTCTAAGTCTAAGTCTAAGTCTAAGTCTAAGTCTAAGTCTAAGTCTAAGTCTAAGTCTAAGTCTAAGTCTAAGTCTAAGTCTAAGTCTAAGTCTAAGTCTAAGTCTAAGTCTAAGTCTAAGTCTAAGTCTAAGTCTAAGTCTAAGTCTAAGTCTAAGTCTAAGTCTAAGTCTAAGTCTAAGTCTAAGTCTAAGTCTAAGTCTAAGTCTAAGTCTAAGTCTAAGTCTAAGTCTAAGTCTAAGTCTAAGTCTAAGTCTAAGTCTAAGTCTAAGTCTAAGTCTAAGTCTAAGTCTAAGTCTAAGTCTAAGTCTAAGTCTAAGTCTAAGTCTAAGTCTAAGTCTAAGTCTAAGTCTAAGTCTAAGTCTAAGTCTAAGTCTAAGTCTAAGTCTAAGTCTAAGTCTAAGTCTAAGTCTAAGTCTAAGTCTAAGTCTAAGTCTAAGTCTAAGTCTAAGTCTAAGTCTAAGTCTAAGTCTAAGTCTAAGTCTAAGTCTAAGTCTAAGTCTAAGTCTAAGTCTAAGTCTAAGTCTAAGTCTAAGTCTAAGTCTAAGTCTAAGTCTAAGTCTAAGTCTAAGTCTAAGTCTAAGTCTAAGTCTAAGTCTAAGTCTAAGTCTAAGTCTAAGTCTAAGTCTAAGTCTAAGTCTAAGTCTAAGTCTAAGTCTAAGTCTAAGTCTAAGTCTAAGTCTAAGTCTAAGTCTAAGTCTAAGTCTAAGTCTAAGTCTAAGTCTAAGTCTAAGTCTAAGTCTAAGTCTAAGTCTAAGTCTAAGTCTAAGTCTAAGTCTAAGTCTAAGTCTAAGTCTAAGTCTAAGTCTAAGTCTAAGTCTAAGTCTAAGTCTAAGTCTAAGTCTAAGTCTAAGTCTAAGTCTAAGTCTAAGTCTAAGTCTAAGTCTAAGTCTAAGTCTAAGTCTAAGTCTAAGTCTAAGTCTAAGTCTAAGTCTAAGTCTAAGTCTAAGTCTAAGTCTAAGTCTAAGTCTAAGTCTAAGTCTAAGTCTAAGTCTAAGTCTAAGTCTAAGTCTAAGTCTAAGTCTAAGTCTAAGTCTAAGTCTAAGTCTAAGTCTAAGTCTAAGTCTAAGTCTAAGTCTAAGTCTAAGTCTAAGTCTAAGTCTAAGTCTAAGTCTAAGTCTAAGTCTAAGTCTAAGTCTAAGTCTAAGTCTAAGTCTAAGTCTAAGTCTAAGTCTAAGTCTAAGTCTAAGTCTAAGTCTAAGTCTAAGTCTAAGTCTAAGTCTAAGTCTAAGTCTAAGTCTAAGTCTAAGTCTAAGTCTAAGTCTAAGTCTAAGTCTAAGTCTAAGTCTAAGTCTAAGTCTAAGTCTAAGTCTAAGTCTAAGTCTAAGTCTAAGTCTAAGTCTAAGTCTAAGTCTAAGTCTAAGTCTAAGTCTAAGTCTAAGTCTAAGTCTAAGTCTAAGTCTAAGTCTAAGTCTAAGTCTAAGTCTAAGTCTAAGTCTAAGTCTAAGTCTAAGTCTAAGTCTAAGTCTAAGTCTAAGTCTAAGTCTAAGTCTAAGTCTAAGTCTAAGTCTAAGTCTAAGTCTAAGTCTAAGTCTAAGTCTAAGTCTAAGTCTAAGTCTAAGTCTAAGTCTAAGTCTAAGTCTAAGTCTAAGTCTAAGTCTAAGTCTAAGTCTAAGTCTAAGTCTAAGTCTAAGTCTAAGTCTAAGTCTAAGTCTAAGTCTAAGTCTAAGTCTAAGTCTAAGTCTAAGTCTAAGTCTAAGTCTAAGTCTAAGTCTAAGTCTAAGTCTAAGTCTAAGTCTAAGTCTAAGTCTAAGTCTAAGTCTAAGTCTAAGTCTAAGTCTAAGTCTAAGTCTAAGTCTAAGTCTAAGTCTAAGTCTAAGTCTAAGTCTAAGTCTAAGTCTAAGTCTAAGTCTAAGTCTAAGTCTAAGTCTAAGTCTAAGTCTAAGTCTAAGTCTAAGTCTAAGTCTAAGTCTAAGTCTAAGTCTAAGTCTAAGTCTAAGTCTAAGTCTAAGTCTAAGTCTAAGTCTAAGTCTAAGTCTAAGTCTAAGTCTAAGTCTAAGTCTAAGTCTAAGTCTAAGTCTAAGTCTAAGTCTAAGTCTAAGTCTAAGTCTAAGTCTAAGTCTAAGTCTAAGTCTAAGTCTAAGTCTAAGTCTAAGTCTAAGTCTAAGTCTAAGTCTAAGTCTAAGTCTAAGTCTAAGTCTAAGTCTAAGTCTAAGTCTAAGTCTAAGTCTAAGTCTAAGTCTAAGTCTAAGTCTAAGTCTAAGTCTAAGTCTAAGTCTAAGTCTAAGTCTAAGTCTAAGTCTAAGTCTAAGTCTAAGTCTAAGTCTAAGTCTAAGTCTAAGTCTAAGTCTAAGTCTAAGTCTAAGTCTAAGTCTAAGTCTAAGTCTAAGTCTAAGTCTAAGTCTAAGTCTAAGTCTAAGTCTAAGTCTAAGTCTAAGTCTAAGTCTAAGTCTAAGTCTAAGTCTAAGTCTAAGTCTAAGTCTAAGTCTAAGTCTAAGTCTAAGTCTAAGTCTAAGTCTAAGTCTAAGTCTAAGTCTAAGTCTAAGTCTAAGTCTAAGTCTAAGTCTAAGTCTAAGTCTAAGTCTAAGTCTAAGTCTAAGTCTAAGTCTAAGTCTAAGTCTAAGTCTAAGTCTAAGTCTAAGTCTAAGTCTAAGTCTAAGTCTAAGTCTAAGTCTAAGTCTAAGTCTAAGTCTAAGTCTAAGTCTAAGTCTAAGTCTAAGTCTAAGTCTAAGTCTAAGTCTAAGTCTAAGTCTAAGTCTAAGTCTAAGTCTAAGTCTAAGTCTAAGTCTAAGTCTAAGTCTAAGTCTAAGTCTAAGTCTAAGTCTAAGTCTAAGTCTAAGTCTAAGTCTAAGTCTAAGTCTAAGTCTAAGTCTAAGTCTAAGTCTAAGTCTAAGTCTAAGTCTAAGTCTAAGTCTAAGTCTAAGTCTAAGTCTAAGTCTAAGTCTAAGTCTAAGTCTAAGTCTAAGTCTAAGTCTAAGTCTAAGTCTAAGTCTAAGTCTAAGTCTAAGTCTAAGTCTAAGTCTAAGTCTAAGTCTAAGTCTAAGTCTAAGTCTAAGTCTAAGTCTAAGTCTAAGTCTAAGTCTAAGTCTAAGTCTAAGTCTAAGTCTAAGTCTAAGTCTAAGTCTAAGTCTAAGTCTAAGTCTAAGTCTAAGTCTAAGTCTAAGTCTAAGTCTAAGTCTAAGTCTAAGTCTAAGTCTAAGTCTAAGTCTAAGTCTAAGTCTAAGTCTAAGTCTAAGTCTAAGTCTAAGTCTAAGTCTAAGTCTAAGTCTAAGTCTAAGTCTAAGTCTAAGTCTAAGTCTAAGTCTAAGTCTAAGTCTAAGTCTAAGTCTAAGTCTAAGTCTAAGTCTAAGTCTAAGTCTAAGTCTAAGTCTAAGTCTAAGTCTAAGTCTAAGTCTAAGTCTAAGTCTAAGTCTAAGTCTAAGTCTAAGTCTAAGTCTAAGTCTAAGTCTAAGTCTAAGTCTAAGTCTAAGTCTAAGTCTAAGTCTAAGTCTAAGTCTAAGTCTAAGTCTAAGTCTAAGTCTAAGTCTAAGTCTAAGTCTAAGTCTAAGTCTAAGTCTAAGTCTAAGTCTAAGTCTAAGTCTAAGTCTAAGTCTAAGTCTAAGTCTAAGTCTAAGTCTAAGTCTAAGTCTAAGTCTAAGTCTAAGTCTAAGTCTAAGTCTAAGTCTAAGTCTAAGTCTAAGTCTAAGTCTAAGTCTAAGTCTAAGTCTAAGTCTAAGTCTAAGTCTAAGTCTAAGTCTAAGTCTAAGTCTAAGTCTAAGTCTAAGTCTAAGTCTAAGTCTAAGTCTAAGTCTAAGTCTAAGTCTAAGTCTAAGTCTAAGTCTAAGTCTAAGTCTAAGTCTAAGTCTAAGTCTAAGTCTAAGTCTAAGTCTAAGTCTAAGTCTAAGTCTAAGTCTAAGTCTAAGTCTAAGTCTAAGTCTAAGTCTAAGTCTAAGTCTAAGTCTAAGTCTAAGTCTAAGTCTAAGTCTAAGTCTAAGTCTAAGTCTAAGTCTAAGTCTAAGTCTAAGTCTAAGTCTAAGTCTAAGTCTAAGTCTAAGTCTAAGTCTAAGTCTAAGTCTAAGTCTAAGTCTAAGTCTAAGTCTAAGTCTAAGTCTAAGTCTAAGTCTAAGTCTAAGTCTAAGTCTAAGTCTAAGTCTAAGTCTAAGTCTAAGTCTAAGTCTAAGTCTAAGTCTAAGTCTAAGTCTAAGTCTAAGTCTAAGTCTAAGTCTAAGTCTAAGTCTAAGTCTAAGTCTAAGTCTAAGTCTAAGTCTAAGTCTAAGTCTAAGTCTAAGTCTAAGTCTAAGTCTAAGTCTAAGTCTAAGTCTAAGTCTAAGTCTAAGTCTAAGTCTAAGTCTAAGTCTAAGTCTAAGTCTAAGTCTAAGTCTAAGTCTAAGTCTAAGTCTAAGTCTAAGTCTAAGTCTAAGTCTAAGTCTAAGTCTAAGTCTAAGTCTAAGTCTAAGTCTAAGTCTAAGTCTAAGTCTAAGTCTAAGTCTAAGTCTAAGTCTAAGTCTAAGTCTAAGTCTAAGTCTAAGTCTAAGTCTAAGTCTAAGTCTAAGTCTAAGTCTAAGTCTAAGTCTAAGTCTAAGTCTAAGTCTAAGTCTAAGTCTAAGTCTAAGTCTAAGTCTAAGTCTAAGTCTAAGTCTAAGTCTAAGTCTAAGTCTAAGTCTAAGTCTAAGTCTAAGTCTAAGTCTAAGTCTAAGTCTAAGTCTAAGTCTAAGTCTAAGTCTAAGTCTAAGTCTAAGTCTAAGTCTAAGTCTAAGTCTAAGTCTAAGTCTAAGTCTAAGTCTAAGTCTAAGTCTAAGTCTAAGTCTAAGCTAAGTCTAAGTCTAAGTCTAAGTCTAAGTCTAAGTCTAAGTCTAAGTCTAAGTCTAAGTCTAAGTCTAAGTCTAAGTCTAAGTCTAAGTCTAAGTCTAAGTCTAAGTCTAAGTCTAAGTCTAAGTCTAAGTCTAAGTCTAAGTCTAAGTCTAAGTCTAAGTCTAAGTCTAAGTCTAAGTCTAAGTCTAAGTCTAAGTCTAAGTCTAAGTCTAAGTCTAAGTCTAAGTCTAAGTCTAAGTCTAAGTCTAAGTCTAAGTCTAAGTCTAAGTCTAAGTCTAAGTCTAAGTCTAAGTCTAAGTCTAAGTCTAAGTCTAAGTCTAAGTCTAAGTCTAAGTCTAAGTCTAAGTCTAAGTCTAAGTCTAAGTCTAAGTCTAAGTCTAAGTCTAAGTCTAAGTCTAAGTCTAAGTCTAAGTCTAAGTCTAAGTCTAAGTCTAAGTCTAAGTCTAAGTCTAAGTCTAAGTCTAAGTCTAAGTCTAAGTCTAAGTCTAAGTCTAAGTCTAAGTCTAAGTCTAAGTCTAAGTCTAAGTCTAAGTCTAAGTCTAAGTCTAAGTCTAAGTCTAAGTCTAAGTCTAAGTCTAAGTCTAAGTCTAAGTCTAAGTCTAAGTCTAAGTCTAAGTCTAAGTCTAAGTCTAAGTCTAAGTCTAAGTCTAAGTCTAAGTCTAAGTCTAAGTCTAAGTCTAAGTCTAAGTCTAAGTCTAAGTCTAAGTCTAAGTCTAAGTCTAAGTCTAAGTCTAAGTCTAAGTCTAAGTCTAAGTCTAAGTCTAAGTCTAAGTCTAAGTCTAAGTCTAAGTCTAAGTCTAAGTCTAAGTCTAAGTCTAAGTCTAAGTCTAAGTCTAAGTCTAAGTCTAAGTCTAAGTCTAAGTCTAAGTCTAAGTCTAAGTCTAAGTCTAAGTCTAAGTCTAAGTCTAAGTCTAAGTCTAAGTCTAAGTCTAAGTCTAAGTCTAAGTCTAAGTCTAAGTCTAAGTCTAAGTCTAAGTCTAAGTCTAAGTCTAAGTCTAAGTCTAAGTCTAAGTCTAAGTCTAAGTCTAAGTCTAAGTCTAAGTCTAAGTCTAAGTCTAAGTCTAAGTCTAAGTCTAAGTCTAAGTCTAAGTCTAAGTCTAAGTCTAAGTCTAAGTCTAAGTCTAAGTCTAAGTCTTAGTCTTAGACTTAGACTTAGACTTAGACTTAGACTTAGACTTAGACTTAGACTTAGACTTAGACTTAGACTTAGACTTAGACTTAGACTTAGACTTAGACTTAGACTTAGACTTAGACTTAGACTTAGACTTAGACTTAGACTTAGACTTAGACTTAGACTTAGACTTAGACTTAGACTTAGACTTAGACTTAGACTTAGACTTAGACTTAGACTTAGACTTAGACTTAGACTTAGACTTAGACTTAGACTTAGACTTAGACTTAGACTTAGACTTAGACTTAGACTTAGACTTAGACTTAGACTTAGACTTAGACTTAGACTTAGACTTAGACTTAGACTTAGACTTAGACTTAGACTTAGACTTAGACTTAGACTTAGACTTAGACTTAGACTTAGACTTAGACTTAGACTTAGACTTAGACTTAGACTTAGACTTAGACTTAGACTTAGACTTAGACTTAGACTTAGACTTAGACTTAGACTTAGACTTAGACTTAGACTTAGACTTAGACTTAGACTTAGACTTAGACTTAGACTTAGACTTAGACTTAGACTTAGACTTAGACTTAGACTTAGACTTAGACTTAGACTTAGACTTAGACTTAGACTTAGACTTAGACTTAGACTTAGACTTAGACTTAGACTTAGACTTAGACTTAGACTTAGACTTAGACTTAGACTTAGACTTAGACTTAGACTTAGACTTAGACTTAGACTTAGACTTAGACTTAGACTTAGACTTAGACTTAGACTTAGACTTAGACTTAGACTTAGACTTAGACTTAGACTTAGACTTAGACTTAGACTTAGACTTAGACTTAGACTTAGACTTAGACTTAGACTTAGACTTAGACTTAGACTTAGACTTAGACTTAGACTTAGACTTAGACTTAGACTTAGACTTAGACTTAGACTTAGACTTAGACTTAGACTTAGACTTAGACTTAGACTTAGACTTAGACTTAGACTTAGACTTAGACTTAGACTTAGACTTAGACTTAGACTTAGACTTAGACTTAGACTTAGACTTAGACTTAGACTTAGACTTAGACTTAGACTTAGACTTAGACTTAGACTTAGACTTAGACTTAGACTTAGACTTAGACTTAGACTTAGACTTAGACTTAGACTTAGACTTAGACTTAGACTTAGACTTAGACTTAGACTTAGACTTAGACTTAGACTTAGACTTAGACTTAGACTTAGACTTAGACTTAGACTTAGACTTAGACTTAGACTTAGACTTAGACTTAGACTTAGACTTAGACTTAGACTTAGACTTAGACTTAGACTTAGACTTAGACTTAGACTTAGACTTAGACTTAGACTTAGACTTAGACTTAGACTTAGACTTAGACTTAGACTTAGACTTAGACTTAGACTTAGACTTAGACTTAGACTTAGACTTAGACTTAGACTTAGACTTAGACTTAGACTTAGACTTAGACTTAGACTTAGACTTAGACTTAGACTTAGACTTAGACTTAGACTTAGACTTAGACTTAGACTTAGACTTAGACTTAGACTTAGACTTAGACTTAGACTTAGACTTAGACTTAGACTTAGACTTAGACTTAGACTTAGACTTAGACTTAGACTTAGACTTAGACTTAGACTTAGACTTAGACTTAGACTTAGACTTAGACTTAGACTTAGACTTAGACTTAGACTTAGACTTAGACTTAGACTTAGACTTAGACTTAGACTTAGACTTAGACTTAGACTTAGACTTAGACTTAGACTTAGACTTAGACTTAGACTTAGACTTAGACTTAGACTTAGACTTAGACTTAGACTTAGACTTAGACTTAGACTTAGACTTAGACTTAGACTTAGACTTAGACTTAGACTTAGACTTAGACTTAGACTTAGACTTAGACTTAGACTTAGACTTAGACTTAGACTTAGACTTAGACTTAGACTTAGACTTAGACTTAGACTTAGACTTAGACTTAGACTTAGACTTAGACTTAGACTTAGACTTAGACTTAGACTTAGACTTAGACTTAGACTTAGACTTAGACTTAGACTTAGACTTAGACTTAGACTTAGACTTAGACTTAGACTTAGACTTAGACTTAGACTTAGACTTAGACTTAGACTTAGACTTAGACTTAGACTTAGACTTAGACTTAGACTTAGACTTAGACTTAGACTTAGACTTAGACTTAGACTTAGACTTAGACTTAGACTTAGACTTAGACTTAGACTTAGACTTAGACTTAGACTTAGACTTAGACTTAGACTTAGACTTAGACTTAGACTTAGACTTAGACTTAGACTTAGACTTAGACTTAGACTTAGACTTAGACTTAGACTTAGACTTAGACTTAGACTTAGACTTAGACTTAGACTTAGACTTAGACTTAGACTTAGACTTAGACTTAGACTTAGACTTAGACTTAGACTTAGACTTAGACTTAGACTTAGACTTAGACTTAGACTTAGACTTAGACTTAGACTTAGACTTAGACTTAGACTTAGACTTAGACTTAGACTTAGACTTAGACTTAGACTTAGACTTAGACTTAGACTTAGACTTAGACTTAGACTTAGACTTAGACTTAGACTTAGACTTAGACTTAGACTTAGACTTAGACTTAGACTTAGACTTAGACTTAGACTTAGACTTAGACTTAGACTTAGACTTAGACTTAGACTTAGACTTAGACTTAGACTTAGACTTAGACTTAGACTTAGACTTAGACTTAGACTTAGACTTAGACTTAGACTTAGACTTAGACTTAGACTTAGACTTAGACTTAGACTTAGACTTAGACTTAGACTTAGACTTAGACTTAGACTTAGACTTAGACTTAGACTTAGACTTAGACTTAGACTTAGACTTAGACTTAGACTTAGACTTAGACTTAGACTTAGACTTAGACTTAGACTTAGACTTAGACTTAGACTTAGACTTAGACTTAGACTTAGACTTAGACTTAGACTTAGACTTAGACTTAGACTTAGACTTAGACTTAGACTTAGACTTAGACTTAGACTTAGACTTAGACTTAGACTTAGACTTAGACTTAGACTTAGACTTAGACTTAGACTTAGACTTAGACTTAGACTTAGACTTAGACTTAGACTTAGACTTAGACTTAGACTTAGACTTAGACTTAGACTTAGACTTAGACTTAGACTTAGACTTAGACTTAGACTTAGACTTAGACTTAGACTTAGACTTAGACTTAGACTTAGACTTAGACTTAGACTTAGACTTAGACTTAGACTTAGACTTAGACTTAGACTTAGACTTAGACTTAGACTTAGACTTAGACTTAGACTTAGACTTAGACTTAGACTTAGACTTAGACTTAGACTTAGACTTAGACTTAGACTTAGACTTAGACTTAGACTTAGACTTAGACTTAGACTTAGACTTAGACTTAGACTTAGACTTAGACTTAGACTTAGACTTAGACTTAGACTTAGACTTAGACTTAGACTTAGACTTAGACTTAGACTTAGACTTAGACTTAGACTTAGACTTAGACTTAGACTTAGACTTAGACTTAGACTTAGACTTAGACTTAGACTTAGACTTAGACTTAGACTTAGACTTAGACTTAGACTTAGACTTAGACTTAGACTTAGACTTAGACTTAGACTTAGACTTAGACTTAGACTTAGACTTAGACTTAGACTTAGACTTAGACTTAGACTTAGACTTAGACTTAGACTTAGACTTAGACTTAGACTTAGACTTAGACTTAGACTTAGACTTAGACTTAGACTTAGACTTAGACTTAGACTTAGACTTAGACTTAGACTTAGACTTAGACTTAGACTTAGACTTAGACTTAGACTTAGACTTAGACTTAGACTTAGACTTAGACTTAGACTTAGACTTAGACTTAGACTTAGACTTAGACTTAGACTTAGACTTAGACTTAGACTTAGACTTAGACTTAGACTTAGACTTAGACTTAGACTTAGACTTAGACTTAGACTTAGACTTAGACTTAGACTTAGACTTAGACTTAGACTTAGACTTAGACTTAGACTTAGACTTAGACTTAGACTTAGACTTAGACTTAGACTTAGACTTAGACTTAGACTTAGACTTAGACTTAGACTTAGACTTAGACTTAGACTTAGACTTAGACTTAGACTTAGACTTAGACTTAGACTTAGACTTAGACTTAGACTTAGACTTAGACTTAGACTTAGACTTAGACTTAGACTTAGACTTAGACTTAGACTTAGACTTAGACTTAGACTTAGACTTAGACTTAGACTTAGACTTAGACTTAGACTTAGACTTAGACTTAGACTTAGACTTAGACTTAGACTTAGACTTAGACTTAGACTTAGACTTAGACTTAGACTTAGACTTAGACTTAGACTTAGACTTAGACTTAGACTTAGACTTAGACTTAGACTTAGACTTAGACTTAGACTTAGACTTAGACTTAGACTTAGACTTAGACTTAGACTTAGACTTAGACTTAGACTTAGACTTAGACTTAGACTTAGACTTAGACTTAGACTTAGACTTAGACTTAGACTTAGACTTAGACTTAGACTTAGACTTAGACTTAGACTTAGACTTAGACTTAGACTTAGACTTAGACTTAGACTTAGACTTAGACTTAGACTTAGACTTAGACTTAGACTTAGACTTAGACTTAGACTTAGACTTAGACTTAGACTTAGACTTAGACTTAGACTTAGACTTAGACTTAGACTTAGACTTAGACTTAGACTTAGACTTAGACTTAGACTTAGACTTAGACTTAGACTTAGACTTAGACTTAGACTTAGACTTAGACTTAGACTTAGACTTAGACTTAGACGTAGGACTTAGACTTAGACTTAGACGCGGGACTTAGACTTAGACTTAGACGCGGGACTTAGACTTAGACTTAGACGCGGGACTTAGACTTAGACTTAGACGCGGGACTTAGACGCGGGACTTAGACGCGGGACTTAGACGCGGGACTTAGACGCGGGACTTAGACGCGGGACTTAGACGCGGGACTTAGACGCGGGACTTAGACGCGGGACTTAGACGCGGGACTTAGACGCGGGACTTAGACGCGGGACTTAGACGCGGGACTTAGACGCGGGACTTAGACGCGGGACTTAGACGCGGGACTTAGACGCGGGACTTAGACGCGGGACTTAGACGCGGGACTTAGACGCGGGACTTAGACGCGGGACTTAGACGCGGGACTTAGACGCGGGACTTAGACGCGGGACTTAGACGCGGGACTTAGACGCGGGACTTAGACGCGGGACTTAGACGCGGGACTTAGACGCGGGACTTAGACGCGGGACTTAGACGCGGGACTTAGACGCGGGACTTAGACGCGGGACTTAGACGCGGGACTTAGACGCGGGACTTAGACGCGGGACTTAGACGCGGGACTTAGACGCGGGACTTAGACTTAGACGCGGACTTAGACGCGGGACTTAGACTTAGACGCGGGACTTAGACGCGGGACTTAGACTTAGACGCGGGACTTAGACGCGGGACTTAGACTTAGACGCGGGACTTAGACGCGGGACTTAGACTTAGACGCGGGACTTAGACGCGGGACTTAGACTTAGACGCGGGACTTAGACGCGGGACTTAGACTTAGACGCGGGACTTAGACGCGGGACTTAGACTTAGACGCGGGACTTAGACGCGGGACTTAGACTTAGACGCGGGACTTAGACGCGGGACTTAGACGCGGGACTTAGACTTAGACTTAGACTTAGACGCGGGACTTAGACGCGGGACTTAGACTTAGACTTAGACTTAGACTTAGACTTAGACTTAGACTTAGACTTAGACTTAGACTTAGACTTAGACTTAGACTTAGACTTAGACTTAGACTTAGACTTAGACTTAGACTTAGACTTAGACTTAGACTTAGACTTAGACTTAGACTTAGACTTAGACTTAGACTTAGACTTAGACTTAGACTTAGACTTAGACTTAGACTTAGACTTAGACTTAGACTTAGACTTAGACTTAGACTTAGACTTAGACTTAGACTTAGACTTAGACTTAGACTTAGACTTAGACTTAGACTTAGACTTAGACTTAGACTTAGACTTAGACTTAGACTTAGACTTAGACTTAGACTTAGACTTAGACTTAGACTTAGACTTAGACTTAGACTTAGACTTAGACTTAGACTTAGACTTAGACTTAGACTTAGACTTAGACTTAGACTTAGACTTAGACTTAGACTTAGACTTAGACTTAGACTTAGACTTAGACTTAGACTTAGACTTAGACTTAGACTTAGACTTAGACTTAGACTTAGACTTAGACTTAGACTTAGACTTAGACTTAGACTTAGACTTAGACTTAGACTTAGACTTAGACTTAGACTTAGACTTAGACTTAGACTTAGACTTAGACTTAGACTTAGACTTAGACTTAGACTTAGACTTAGACTTAGACTTAGACTTAGACTTAGACTTAGACTTAGACTTAGACTTAGACTTAGACTTAGACTTAGACTTAGACTTAGACTTAGACTTAGACTTAGACTTAGACTTAGACTTAGACTTAGACTTAGACTTAGACTTAGACTTAGACTTAGACTTAGACTTAGACTTAGACTTAGACTTAGACTTAGACTTAGACTTAGACTTAGACTTAGACTTAGACTTAGACTTAGACTTAGACTTAGACTTAGACTTAGACTTAGACTTAGACTTAGACTTAGACTTAGACTTAGACTTAGACTTAGACTTAGACTTAGACTTAGACTTAGACTTAGACTTAGACTTAGACTTAGACTTAGACTTAGACTTAGACTTAGACTTAGACTTAGACTTAGACTTAGACTTAGACTTAGACTTAGACTTAGACTTAGACTTAGACTTAGACGCGGACTTAGACTTAGACTTAGACTTAGACTTAGACTTAGACTTAGACGCGGGACTTAGACTTAGACTTAGACTTAGACTTAGACTTAGACTTAGACTTAGACTTAGACTTAGACTTAGACTTAGACTTAGACTTAGACTTAGACTTAGACTTAGACTTAGACTTAGACTTAGACTTAGACTTAGACTTAGACTTAGACTTAGACTTAGACTTAGACTTAGACTTAGACTTAGACTTAGACTTAGACTTAGACTTAGACTTAGACTTAGACTTAGACTTAGACTTAGACTTAGACTTAGACTTAGACTTAGACTTAGACTTAGACTTAGACTTAGACTTAGACTTAGACTTAGACTTAGACTTAGACTTAGACTTAGACTTAGACTTAGACTTAGACTTAGACTTAGACTTAGACTTAGACTTAGACTTAGACTTAGACTTAGACTTAGACTTAGACTTAGACTTAGACTTAGACTTAGACTTAGACTTAGACTTAGACTTAGACTTAGACTTAGACTTAGACTTAGACTTAGACTTAGACTTAGACTTAGACTTAGACTTAGACTTAGACTTAGACTTAGACTTAGACTTAGACTTAGACTTAGACTTAGACTTAGACTTAGACTTAGACTTAGACTTAGACTTAGACTTAGACTTAGACTTAGACTTAGACTTAGACTTAGACTTAGACTTAGACGCGGGACTTAGACTTAGACGCGGGACTTAGACTTAGACGCGGGACTTAGACTTAGACGCGGGACTTAGACTTAGACTTAGACGCGGGACTTAGACGCGGGACTTAGACTTAGACTTAGACGCGGGACTTAGACGCGGGACTTAGACTTAGACGCGGGACTTAGACTTAGACGCGGGACTTAGACTTAGACGCGGGACTTAGACTTAGACGCGGGACTTAGACTTAGACGCGGGACTTAGACTTAGACGCGGGACTTAGACTTAGACGCGGGACTTAGACTTAGACGCGGGACTTAGACTTAGACGCGGGACTTAGACTTAGACGCGGGACTTAGACTTAGACTTAGACTTAGACTTAGACGCGGGACTTAGACGCGGGACTTAGACTTAGACTTAGACTTAGACTTAGACGCGGGACTTAGACTTAGACGCGGGACTTAGACTTAGACGCGGGACTTAGACTTAGACGCGGGACTTAGACTTAGACGCGGGACTTAGACTTAGACGCGGGACTTAGACTTAGACTTAGACTTAGACTTAGACTTAGACTTAGACTTAGACTTAGACTTAGACTTAGACTTAGACTTAGACTTAGACTTAGACTTAGACTTAGACTTAGACTTAGACTTAGACTTAGACTTAGACTTAGACTTAGACTTAGACTTAGACTTAGACTTAGACTTAGACTTAGACTTAGACTTAGACTTAGACGCGGGACTTAGACTTAGACTTAGACTTAGACTTAGACGCGGGACTTAGACTTAGACTTAGACTTAGACTTAGACTTAGACTTAGACTTAGACTTAGACTTAGACTTAGACGCGGGACTTAGACTTAGACTTAGACTTAGACTTAGACTTAGACTTAGACTTAGACTTAGACTTAGACTTAGACTTAGACTTAGACTTAGACTTAGACTTAGACTTAGACTTAGACTTAGACTTAGACTTAGACTTAGACTTAGACTTAGACTTAGACTTAGACTTAGACTTAGACTTAGACTTAGACTTAGACTTAGACTTAGACTTAGACTTAGACTTAGACTTAGACTTAGACTTAGACTTAGACTTAGACTTAGACGCGGGACTTAGACTTAGACTTAGACTTAGACTTAGACGCGGGACTTAGACTTAGACTTAGACTTAGACTTAGACGCGGGACTTAGACTTAGACTTAGACTTAGACTTAGACGCGGGACTTAGACTTAGACTTAGACTTAGACTTAGACGCGGGACTTAGACTTAGACTTAGACGCGGGACTTAGACTTAGACTTAGACTTAGACGCGGGACTTAGACTTAGACTTAGACTTAGACTTAGACGCGGGACTTAGACTTAGACTTAGACTTAGACTTAGACGCGGGACTTAGACGCGGGACTTAGACTTAGACTTAGACGCGGGACTTAGACTTAGACTTAGAATTAGACTTAGACGCGGGACTTAGACGCGGGACTTAGACTTAGACTTAGACGCGGGACTTAGACGCGGGACTTAGACTTAGACTTAGACGCGGGACTTAGACGCGGGACTTAGACTTAGACTTAGACGCGGGACTTAGACGCGGGACTTAGACTTAGACTTAGACGCGGGACTTAGACGCGGGACTTAGACTTAGACTTAGACGCGGGACTTAGACGCGGGACTTAGACGCGGGACTTAGACGCGGGACTTAGACGCGGGACTTAGACGCGGGACTTAGACGCGGGACTTAGACGCGGGACTTAGACGCGGGACTTAGACGCGGGACTTAGACGCGGGACTTAGACGCGGGACTTAGACGCGGGACTTAGACGCGGGACT